>NW_024802935.1:7041748-7042554 GCF_019175285.1 Sceloporus undulatus | reverse complement strand
CTCCTTTGGACATGCTCTAGTTTCTCAATGTCCTTTTTGAATTGTGGTGCCCAGAACTGGACACAATATTCCAGATGAGGCCTGACCAAAGCAGAACAGAGGGAACTATTACTTCCCTTGATCGAGACATTATGCCTCTATTAATGCAGCCTAAAATTGCATTGGCCTTTTTAGCTGCCGCATCTCAGCTATGAGTTGAACTCATGTTCAGCTTATGATCTATTTGTACTCCTAGATCCCTTTCACACGTAGACTCATTCAGCCAGGTGGCCCCCATCCTATATCTGTACATTTCATTTTTCCGCCCTAAGTGCAGTACCTAACATTTCTCCATGTTGAATTTCATTTTGTTAGCTTTGGCCCAGCTTTCTAATCTATTCAGGTCATTTTGAATTTTGATCCTGTCCTCTGGGGTATTAGCTACTCTTTCTAATTTGGTGTCATCTGCAAATGTGATAAGTATGCCCCCAATACTGTCATCCAAGGCATGACAGTAAAGATGTTGAATAGCACTGAGACCCACTGGTCACCTCTCTCCAGGATGAAAAGGAGTCATTGCTGAGCACCCTTTGGGTTCGGCTGGTCAACCAATTACACATCCATGTAACAGTTGCCTTGTCTAGCCCACATTTTACTAGCTTAATCATAGAATCATAGAATCATAGAGTTGGAAGAGACCACTAGGGCCATCCAGACCAACCCCCTGCCATGCAGGAAATCCAAATCAAAGCATCCCTGACAGATGGCCATCCAGCCTCTGTTTAAAGATCTCCAAGGAAGGAGACTCTATCACCCTCCGAGGGAGT
>NW_024802935.1:7020979-7041648 GCF_019175285.1 Sceloporus undulatus | reverse complement strand
TTGAATAGCACTGGGACCAGGACAGAGCCCTGTGGGACCCCACTGGTCACTTCTCTCCAGGATGAAAAGGAGCCATTGTTGAGCACCCTTTGGGTTCAGCCTGTCAACCAATTACAGATCCATGTAACAGTTCCTTTGTCTAGCCCACATATTATAGCCTTCCTTAAGTATTTGAAGGACTGTCACATTGAGAATGGAGCACACTTGTTTTCTGCTGCTCCAGAGACTAGAACACAGAACACAGGATGCAAGCTCCATGAACAGAGCTTCCACCTGAACATTAGGAGGAACTTGTCAGCACAACTGCTGGGGTCCAACAACCACTATCAGCAACTCAAACGAGTCCTGGGGTTAAATCAGACCCTTGGAGCAGAGCTGGCAAATTTCCAGAAGCAGAAGCGTGGGTCCAAGGTCCAATTTGGGATGACAGCAACTGGATGTCTTCCAGGAACTGAAGCAATGCAGGAACCTCCGGGGACACACAGCAAACCGATGCTATAGCTTCTTCTGATAAACCACCGGAGAAACTAAGTCTCCCGAAGTGCTCTTTATTCACAGTGCTATAATACAAATCTATAACTCCAAACCATACCAATCCAACTCCTTCTACAAACCCACACCACACCCTTGTAACCCCTGGGCTTATATAGTCTCCAGACTATGTGGTCTCTCAAACCCAGTGAGTTCAGGTGTGTAGCCATGTCATGTGTCTCCTGTGCAATCTAGACACATGATTTCATCATCCATGGCTACGTGCACTTGGGCATTGAAGTGTCCTTGAGCCAATGAGCTTCAGCTGTGCTGATCAGCCTTGCCACTCTGCTGAATGCTCATGACCAAACACACACACATCAAGCATTTCCTTGTGTGCTGTGTTTTAACCCTTCAAATCCATGACAGAACTTTCTGACAGTAAGAGCTGTTCAACAATGGGACACATTCAGTCTGAGGGTGATGGGTTCTCCTTCCTTGGAGGTCTTTAAACAGAGGCTGGATATGATAACCCTGTTTAAATATTTGAAGGGATATCATATTGAGGATGGAGGAAGCTTGTTTTATACTGCTCCAGAGATTAGGACACAGAGCAACGAAATAAAACTACGGGAAAAGAGATTCCACCTGGACATTAGGAAGAAATTTCTGACATTAAGAGCTTTTCAATAGTGGAACACACTCCCTCACAATGTGGTGGAGCCTATTTCTTTGGAGATTTTAAAATAGAGGCTGGATGTTTATCTGTCAGGGGTGCTTTGATTGTGAATTCCTGCATGGCAAAATGGGGTTAGATTGGATGGCCCTTGTGGTCTCTTCCAAGTCTATGATTCTACGATATCCCAGGGGAATTTGCAATTTGAGCCAAATGTTCTTTCTGTATGGCATGGGGTAAGCAAGCTGTTTGGTTGACAGATGGTACTATGCTTCTTACAACCTCCCAGTGATCCTTGGTAGCTCCCTTCAGGTCTGCAATGCCAAGATATGTATTTGCAATTTTAAAAAACAAAATCAGAGTAACAATACACTGGTTTATTGTAACCATCCTTCATCTGAATGACACCTGTTAACAATCTATAGTTGTCCAAATTCAAACTGCATACCTACTTGGAGATAAATGTAACAGAAATTTGTGGGACTTGCTTCATACCAAACATGGAGTTTGGTATCCATGGGAATCCTGGAACCAAACCTCAGATACTAGGGGCACATTGTATGTAAAATAAGAATTTATGGGAGGGGCTACCAATTTTCCCTTTGAAAATACAACCAATATATACTGGGATTGTACTAGTCTTAACAAATCATGTGTTATTGCAACAATCCAACTAGCAATTCCACACCAAAAGAAAGAAAGAAAGAAAGAGATGCACCAAAGGCTTAGACTGTTAGATGTTCACTGCCATGGTCACCATAATCAAGGGGCAAATAGAAGAATAAATAACATCAAGGTAGATGGATTTTGCAAGGGCAGGCACTGTAGCATGACTGTCAGTGAGCCACTGGGAATTATTCATAGATGACCCTTTACTCAGGATGAAAGGCATTAGCCAATCCTGAATTCTAGATTGAACTGAGAAATTGGTGATCCTTTTTATCAAATGAGTCGCTACATAATAAGTTTCTTCTGAGAGATTTTTGGGCTGGTGGCTTGAAGCATCTGTCATTCCTTTTCTCATTAGTTGTTTCAGTGTCATGGCAAGTGAAGAAACGAAGCTGGTGCTTGCCTTCTGGATCTTATGAGCAAAGCCTTTTAGTGCATGATATACAATATATTGCTTAAGAATTAATCAACTGAAAGACTAAGCTGGCATGTGTCAAATTAGGTTCTAAAGGTTATTTTAGGTGCTCTGTTAACTGAAACAAAACATTTAGAAGAACCAAATATATTCATGAGTCTTATTGACCATCATATTTGGACAGCACAACATTCACTGTGCATGGGGATCAACTTTAAAATTAGCTTTGTGTGGCCCGGAGATCACATGTCCCCACTCTGGGTTGATGTTCAGCTCTATAAAAACCTTACTATATAATTGAAAAGGAAACAGGAACTCTTGACAAGGCATTCCATCTCTTTCCTTCTCTCACCATTTGACTTTGATGTTGGATAAACTTTTCAGAAAACTACTATGATATCATATGTATGGTGTCACATCCAGAAAGATATCCTGGATATCGTGGATATTTATTCTATCCTGTCATGTTGTAGAAAGGTGTGTGCTTGGCATAATGTGAGAGGATGTTGCACACAGGTACATTCCTACATTTATTTTAGAATTGAGTGAAAACCTCAACAGGGCTAAGACCCAGTTTTCTACCCCTGTAGCCTCCCAAATGCCACTCCAGTGAACAATAAAACAAAACCAGGAGTAGCCGGATATTTTTTTGTTTTGAGTAAAACATGAATTTATTGATATTAAACAGTACAAAGGTGGTACCATGAGAACTATTTAAAAGGTGTATTGCTTCTCATGATGGCATCCAGGAAAGGCTGCCTACTTTTTATTTAAAGCCAGAAAAGGTCAGTGTGCAAGGGAATCTGAGCAATTCATTGTCTGTAAAATATAAATAGACCTGTGTCCATGCCTTTATCAGGATCTAGATTATGAGGTCTGGACCTCCCTCCTCCAATAACACTGTGTTATGATGTGTCCTGCTGCTTACTTGATTCCAGGGTGAAGTTGATCAAGAGGGGTTAAAAATCCCAAGTATCATTCTCCTTTGTCTTCAGTCTTTTAAATCCTTCCAATTTAATTGCATCTTGCAGAAATGTGATCAGTATTTTATAGTATATAATTCTGCATTTCTAGGAATTTCCAAGTGTTACTTTCCCCATTTTTAAAATGTTTCACAAATGTAATACAAGCAGCCAGCTTCATAATAAAGCTTATCAACCTCATGAGGCTTAGTTCATTACTGTTTGCACACGACTTTGATGGAAGATTTCAAAGAACCTTCTCTTTCCGTATCTCTTTAAACATTTCCCATCAAAGTGACCTTGTTAAAATGTAGACTTTCAACAGAAGTTAAAAGTCTGTGTAAAATAAAGTGTGCCAATGGCCATTTGTCAAAATGGCCAATAATTGCAGGAGTAAATTTCTTTCCAGATGTTTTAGAGGATGTGTACACTAAGACAAGGCAATTATAGCATGCTCAGTTCTGCATCAGTGCATTCACAATTTTAAACATTTAAAGGTCTTAGAATACCATAAAAATGTATTCATGAGAGAATTCATGTCTTGAGCAGTTTCTGTGAAAATGTTGTACCCTTTTGTGAACTCAGTTATACTTTTGGCCATTATCACATACAGATCCATTGTGAACTGTGTGAAAAATAATGCTGCATGTTAGATTCACCAGGGTGCCCCTGCATTCTTCTATTATATGAACGAGTAAATAGCCGTTTCCTGCTCATTTTTATCTGAAGCATCCATCAATTTTATGTATCTTTGTCACGTCTCTATGTTCCTTGTTAGTGTTCCCTTTTCTAGGTGTAGAATAAGAGAGATGGAGTGGGAAAGAAGTCAAACACATTTACTGGAAGTAAGATTTGTTGTCATCAATGAGTTTTTTCTCCACCAGAGACTCTTTACGTTTGGGTGAGGAAAAAAGTAGAGTTTTGCACAAAGATTTAAAAAAAAAATTCTAACTCATCTACTTTTTTGTTTGAAAGTAAATAATTAAAATTGTTCCTTATTAGTTTGACAGCAACATTTTACTAGTCCATTGACATTTAGTTGTGGTTTAAATTAATATATATTTAAAATGCTACACAGACTTGTTCATGTTCTTGTTGTCTTCAAGTGGTTTCCAATTTATGGCAACCCTAAGGCGAACCTATCATGGGGTTTTCTTGGTATGTTTCTTCAGAGGAGGTTTACCATTGCCATCCTCTGAGGCTGAAGTATGTGACTTGTCCAAGGTCATCCAATGGATATACATGCTGAGCCAGGATTTGAACCTTTGTCTCCAGAGTCTTAGTCTACTGCCCAAACCACTACGCCATGCTGGCAGAAACAGATACTCCATTGAAAATAATATTTCAGCAGTAATGAGGCAATGTGACTTGTTACATTACCCACCCACTGAGGAATGGCACTAGCAGCCATTACATTATTTTGAAATAAATAACATTGGGGCAAAACAGATGGGCAGGAAAAAGCGACTTGAAGCTACCTTTTCTGAAGCCACACTGAAACCCCACCAACTGCACCGCCGGCTCCCAAGGCAGCTGGAGTGCTCATGTCATGACCACATGATATGGCTTCAAGCCAGGAAGAAGCAGAAAAAAGCTGCTTCTTTTTGAAACGGATTTTCTCTGCATAAGGCACACTTTCCTGCTGGCTTCAAGGCATGTGTCATCTAAATGCCACACTTTCAAGTCAGCCTGAAAGCACCTCTTTTGCCTGTCTGTTTGGCTCCATTGCTACTCCTTCAGACAGATTCTCCCTCTAGGTTGACCGCACAGTGCCAACCCCAGGGCTCCAGTCACTTATCTTGTCCTTTTACCCTCAAGATCCCTCCCTGATCTGGTAGCTGGGCATCAAGATAAGCACTATTCTGGAAAAGTAGTTTGTGTTGATCAGTGGGTCCAATGTGGTAAAGTGTGGCCTATTTGTCTTGGTAATTAACAAATTAAAATATTAAGACAGAGATTTAGAAAATAAAAACAGTTATGATTTATTGTACAAGTTAGAATAATAGAATCATAGAGCTGGAAGAGACCACAAGGGCCATCCAATCCAACCCCATTCTGCCATGCAGGAACTCACAGTCAAAGAACCCCTGACAGATAAACATCCAGCCTCTATTTAAAAATCTCCAAAGAAGGAGACTCCACCACATTCTGAGGGATGCAATCTGTAGTTTTAAAAAAACAAACAAATAATAATGACTTTAATAAATAAATACATAACAAACTAAATCTTGTCCTAACTGGTGATGGTTTAAATAGAGAGAAAAACTCTCACCATCTTTAATATATATATATATATATATATATATATATATATCAGGAAGAAAACACAACAACTGACTGCTTGAAGCAGTTTGGAAATTTGGAAAGAGCTGTTAATCTGCCTCCAAGAGTCAGTGACCAAAGTCACATGATAGAATGAGAAAGAGAGAGAGCATCCCTGTCTAACTAAGGAAGGACAGGAGAATGCAAACATAAATTTTCCAACAACACTCTACTAGGTATTTGTAGCTTCTCCAGCACAATTGTATGTTCAATTTCTGGCAGATGTTGACCATAGAGTTACACTGGAGGACCTAGAGATTCCTATAGAGGTGTTCTCTCAGGTAAAAATATAGGGTTTTTGTTATTTGCAGTTTTTCCACATTTACAGGCGTCCTGTGCCCCTAACTCCAGCGAATGTGGAGGGATAAGTGTAGTTCCATGTTCTAACAGAAAGTATTCATTGAGCATTGTTCTGTTTGAGTTTCCGTAATATTTTTTCATCTTTTCATTCTGTAGTTTTCACATGCTCATCACAGACTTTGCTCACTTGAATGTGTCAGTCACTTTGACATGAGCCTGCTGGTGTTGGAAACCATAACTAGATGAAACAAAAACACAGGAAAAGGATATTCTTCAACCATCATCTCAGTTTGAATGCCTCTGATTATGTCTTATGGCCAGTCATTTGCCAATAGTTTTCTATTAGTGAGAATTGAAAATGGCACAGGAGCAGGAGAATCCTTCTGAGCATTTGCAGTATACTTGAACAGGTTGAAAACAGTAATTTAGATAATAATTGTCTAAAACAAAGTGTTTGCCTTGAAAGATAGTGCCACAGAAAAGAATTTAAATGCCTCAGGCCACATTCAGTCTAGGGTAGTGTTTCTCCACAGTCATAAATGGTCTTAAAACAATGTTTTGTTGTACTCATTTATGCTCTCCATCTCGAAGAGGCATGCCATTTTTTTAACTGAACTATGACCAAAATATATGATACAGAATAGGGCAATCCTGTCTCTCTTTTAAAAAAATAAAACAAAAATTAGGGCCACTAAAATGCTGCAAATGTGATGCAAAGAAAACAAAAGCTTTTGAGTTCACCAAGGCCTTCATCAGACCAGCTGATGCAAAAATTAGCAGACAGAGTGCTCAAAAACTCTGCCTTGGCAGAATGGTGATTGTGTGTCTGTATGTGTCTATGTGTGTGAAGCTGCAAGCTGGTTACAGGAGGCTTCATAAAAGAAAGATATTGAAGTGGAAGCTTTCATCTTTCTGGGATTCAGTACTCAGTTCATGGTTCCTCTCCGTCCTGGAGGTCTGACCGAGACTGAGGCACTTGGAAATTGTCTGTTTCAAAATATACAGACTGCTTGCTTGACTTATAACATAAGCACTGAGAAAATTGATAATATTTGCACCGGCTAATACAGAGATTAAATTATGTTGTACAGCAGGTAGAAAAATAAATAAATAAATTGTATTACCTTAGCCTGTATTTTGTTTTTGCTATTGGAAAACATTACTACTTTTCTTTCTTTCCCCCACTCCCCCTGCATAAGAGTTCTAAAATATAAGGCCCTCTTGCTGACCCGTACTGTTATTTCTCCCTGCTGACACTATACTGTTAATTCTTTTTAACAAGTTTCAACAATGGGCACACTAGGAATATAAAGCTAATATAGGCCTGATACAAACAGACACTTTGTGGTGTGCTGCCAGTGATTTTAGGGTTCGGGAGCACACAGCAACTGCATGCTCCCAAACCCTAATACATATGGGCAGTGCCATCTTTATGCAGCACCATCCATACAGCACGCGTGTCCATGACATGTCTTATGCAATGCGCCCAAACAGTACGGTGCACAAGACATGTCACTGCGATGCCCCAAGGCACAAATGGTGCCTTGGTGGCATCTTGGGAAGGAGCTCCATTTCGGAGCTCCTTTTTAGTGCGGATCGTTGTCATGGCTGTGTGGTTGCCATGGCAATGATCTGGAGGAGAAAGGGGTGGCCTCTTTAAATAATTTATCTCTTTGATCTGCATCATAAGAGCCCTGGTGGAGCAAAGAGCCCTGGTGGCACAGTGGTTAAATGCCTGTACTGTAGCCACTCAATACTAGCGTAAGGGATCAAGCTTGACTCAGGTTTGCATCCTTCTGAGGTCACTAAAATGAGTACCCAGATTGTTGGAGGCAATTAGCTTACAATTTGTTAATTGCTTAGGGAGTCCTTAAGTGCACTGATAAGCGGTATAGAAATGTACTTGCTATTGCTATTTCTGTTGCTATATCTCTTCTCCTCTCTCTCTCTCTCTCTCTCTCTCACTCTCTGACCTTCCCCAATAACCAAGTCATCCTCTTGATGTCGGAGGGTGAGAAATGCATGTGTGTGCTTTACCCTGTAGCACCTTAGGCTTAGCTGAAGCCCCCTTAGACTGGATAGGGGAAGGGTTTTAGCGTCCATGTTATTGTTTCCTCCCTTCTTTTACTTTAAGAAACAGCTTACATTAAGTATAGGCTGTTTTGCTGAAGAGGCATTACTAGGGGAATGCAGGGGGTGTGGGCCGAGAGTGTGTACACCCAGTGGGCAGGTGCAGTTGCTGGCCAGTTGCTGATCAGTAAGAAAAGGCATTGTGGTCACCAGTTGTGCCAGATCCCAAACAGCCCTCTGGAGGCCACAGCACTTACTCCAACAGTAGGAACTGCTGGGGGGGGGGGGGCAGTGCCTTTTGTTTGTGATCCAGCATGGTTCCTCCTCCGGCCCTCCATATGCTACAGTACCGCCCCCCAAGCAGTGGACAGTGCTCAGGGGGACATTACCTTTTATTTGAGGTCCAGCATGGCTGCTCCCCCAAGCAGTGCACTAGGTCCCAAATGGCTGTCAGGCAGCACTAGGAGGTGACTTTTATTTAGGGTCTGGCACAAGTACTGCCCTGGGCAACTGCACTGCAGCCTGAATAGCCATCCAGAGACTGCAGCACTCCCACCCCACCCCAGAAATTTTGACAGGTGGCAGTGGGCCAGCTGGGGGGCAGGCAAGCAAGTCATTGGGAGGGAGGGTAGTGGGGACAACCTCCCCCCACCCCACTGTCTCTCCACTGCCCCACCCACACCAGGTGACACCAACCACATGGATGTCACTCTCCTGTTGGTTCTTCCTACTGATAATTTTTTTCTGTCTTTTAAATAAATAAAAAGTTGGGTTTTTCCTGCAAAATCAGCTCATCCTTTTAGCTCAGTTTTACTTGGAGTCACTTTAGTTAATTTTCCATTTTAAAAACCTATAGTCTGAAATGTCCAGCAGATAGCTAGTACCTAGAAGAAGAAACCAAAAAAGCAGTTTCCCCAAAAAAACAGTGAAAAAAGAAATCTTTTTCCATTGGTCACTCCGCTAAAACAAGATAACGTGTGGGAAAATAAAGATATTTTCTGTTTTCTTTCTGGCCACTGACAAAATAATTTTTCCCTATTCTTCTTTAGCAGAAATTTCAGCAGTGATATCAGTGGCACCTATTGTACAGTGTAAGAAACAAGCTGACTGGGCAGGCTGATATAAGAGTCTGGTCATCACTGATACAGAAAACCTCAGGCCAGGGTAAATAATAATAAAAAAAAGAAATGTCATGTTGCTGTTTTTCTCCTTCTTTCAGTCTACCATAATTGTTGCCATTGTTACCTAAAAGACAAACTTCTCTGTTTCTCTAAACCTGTCTTCACTGTTCAGGATTTAGAAACAATAGCTGACTCAGAGAATTATATTTCTCTACTGTATTCCAGGGGAGATCACTAGAGTTTTCCAGGAGAGAATTTCAAGGGCCTCTTCAAACTATATCCCAGGATTCCATAGAACTGAATCTTGACAATTAAAATGGGTTCACAATGTTGTTACTGAAAAGAATGGATAATTTCCAAGATTATGGAAATGTATCTCAGGTGGAAGAGAGGCAAAATGGAGGAGTGGCTACAAAGCAAGTTAGTGCAGATATGTTAAGATGTTGGGGGCGGGGGTAGAGTAAGGGCACAACAACAATAAGAACAAAAAGGTGAAAGGGGATCTGCTGTATTTACTGAAATGTGTGAAAGAAAGGAAATGAAAGTTGATCCTCAGTAACAATAAGAACAAAAGGGTGAAAGGGGATCTACTGTATTTACTGAAATGTGTAAAAGAAAGGAAGTGAAGGTTGATCCTCAGCAACAAGATAAATCCAAAAGCAGGGTGATTTGGAGTGAAACTTTGACCACACCCAATCCAAACCTCCAGCCACCGAGCTTCTCAATGTAGATTAGAGATAGTGTAAGCATACACACCAGCCGCGTAGTTTCTACATCTAGATTAGATATAGTGTAAGCATACAGACTAGGTGAAAATACTGTTAACAGTTCATGTCTTTTAAAAAACATTTTCTTTTTAAAAATGGAAGACAGTTCAGGTTTTATTTATACTCTGTTTTTAACCCTAATATATCCCTAAATTGGTGGCAGTATGGTGTTTGCAATCTCTGATACTTCTAGTTAAAATGATAAGATAGTAGATGATATGAAAGATCTCTGCCTTGAGATCCTGCAGAACTATTTCCAGTCAGAAGAGATAATACTGTGATATATGGCTAAATAATCATTCTGGTATGAGGCAGTCTTATAGTAATAAGTAATGAAAGTTAATTTTATAAATTAGGTCAAAATAACCTGATGTGTCAGAATGAGCAGCAAAATAATGTTAAGGAAATGTAGATTATATAGTAATATATTTAAAAGACAGGATTTAAGGAGTTTGTTGTTTGCTACAGAATCTTTTGAACCAACATTGCATGTTCGTCATTAGGTCAGACTTAGCAATGCATTTACGTTGTAGAAATAATACAGTTTAACTGCCGTAGCTCCATCCTATAAAATCTTGGGATTTGTAGTTTTACAAGGTCTCTAGCCTTCTAATCAAAAGAGAGTTGGTGCCTCATAAAACTATAAATCCCAGAATTTTGTAGAATGGAGCCATGACAGTTAAAATGGCATCAGACTGCAGTATTTCTACAGTATAGAGACACTCTTGCTATTATTGTGCATTATATATTATATTATACATTATTATACATTATTATACATTATTATTATTATTATTAATACACTGTCATCACCATCACCACCACCACCATCATCATCATCATCATCATCATCAATTATTGTAATGTAGCTTATATGGGGTTGCATATGAAAGATCTTTGGAAATTGATCCAAAATGTACTAATGAGAATGCTGGTGGACACTTGCTTAAAAGATCATATTATCCAGTCCTGCAAATGTGGCCTACTTAGCATTTTTCCCCAGGCAGAATTCAAAGTGCTAGTAATCACCTTTAAAACCCTCACTGGATTACCTCTATTGTACCTTAGGGGCTACCTCATTTCATAGCAGCTTGCATGTATCTGATAGAAGCTTTTCTTTATGTCCTGCCTACAGCAGACATTTGTTTTATGGCAATCAAATAAAAGTTCCTAGTTGTAACTGCACTAAACAGTAGATTTTACACTGATTTTTCCTGGGAGTAGACCTCTTAACTTATAGAATTTCATCATATTACAAATACCTTCCTGTTTGGGCAGCTGTTTGCTCTATTAGATAGGTGGATTTTCTCCTTTCCACCTAATTCTAAGGAAGCTGTTACTATACTAAACTGGTGCCTGGCAGATGTAATGGACTGGATGAGGGCAAACAAACCAGGGACGTAGCCAAGGAGGGGGGGGGTCCATGGGGTCCAGACCCCCCTTCCATTAAATACAATGAATAGTGTGTGCCACCACACTGCCACGCCCAAGCCCCAATATAATGGTGGCATTTAGTCTGGACCCCCCCCCCGCCATCCCCAAATCCTGGCTACGTCCCTGAACAAACTGAAGGTTAATCTAGGCAATACATAGGTGCTCCTGGTCAGTTGAAAAATAGATCTAAAAATAGGAATTCAGCCTTTGTTAGATGGGGAAAACTCAGGAGACGGTTTGGGAGTGCTCCTGGATCCACCTCTGAACTTGCAGACCCAGGTTTCAGCAGTGACCAGGAGTGTATTTGCACAGTTAAAGCCAGCTGCATGAATGCATGGAGAAACTGGATCTGGCCATGGTGATACATACTTTGGTTACATCTAGTGTTGTAAAATGACAGAATAATTCTTCTGGTACTTGAAGAATGGTGGGAAATAAAATTACTTTTCTCCCCCATGAAAAGTGTGAGATAATTACAATGGCTCATCTCTCACAATGGTCAGTGATCAGCCATTCCAATCAAGGGTGGGAAATTTTGAAGCTCCTTCTTCCAAACAGCAGTGCTTTATGGCACCATAGCAATAAAACCACAGAGGTGCAAGAGAGAGTGAATTTTTACACACTAATGAAGGTAAAGCTGTCTAGCCAATGAGGTCTTGAGATTGTGTATTGTTGTTCTTTTTCGAATGACTGGATTTCAGTTTTCCAAGCTAAAAGGTGCTACAAAATATCTCTACATACTGTTTTGAAAAAGGAATTTTAGCAGTTTATGCTGTTTATGCTGTTTATGATGCAACCAGGAAAGGAGAAAGATCAGATGAAAATCCCTTTTCTATTTATACATTAAATATAAGAAGATCTTTCCACTTTTTACTCTCACAACCTTGTGTTAACATTTTGTGTCCAGTTTGGATCTATTTTTGAACAAATGCTGTTGGCAAAAATAATATTTTTTAAAATTATTTTATGTGTTTATTAATGTCCCTCCCTCCTTTATGGTATCTCAGGATGGTTAACAGTCCATACATGCCAGTGTAATTGCAGAATTACAGATTTGCTCAGAACCCACTTACAAGGAATTACAAGGAATTACACTATGTCTGGAAGATTTTATAGTAATTTTCCTACCTTATTCATTCCCTAAAGAAGCACCCTTAGTGCCTACATTGCCTTGGTCAAGACTGATGGCAATAGTTGGCCTTTTCTTCTTGCCCAGCCTTTGGCACATTCTTGTGACAACGTAGCTGAAAGATGAGGATATTCTAATTAACTCAGATATAATTGCTGCATTATAAAGCTGGCACTCTGCTTGCCTTTTGGTACCTATGGCTAGAGGTAAACGCTGCCTGCCACTTGTAATGTGCCATCTGAAAACCAAAAGCTAATCACACTCACCTCCAGCATCACTGATCCTAAATTATGCTGTCATTTCCAGATATTTGCACTCAACACCATTCTACCTCATTTAGAGGAAACCTATTTATTATAAGGAAATGTGTCTTCTGTATGTGCCAATTATTTTTACACAGAAAGGTTTGAAAGCA
Organism: Sceloporus undulatus; assembly: GCF_019175285.1. NCBI lineage: Eukaryota > Metazoa > Chordata > Lepidosauria > Squamata > Phrynosomatidae > Sceloporus > Sceloporus undulatus. The sequence goes on along the minus strand of NW_024802935.1, from coordinate 7,028,897 downwards.
TGTCCTGTAATTATACCCTAGTGAACCAGTCAGAGCTGCATTAAAACAAAATCTGTCTTACTTTCTTATTACTTGTGTTCTTTGTTCCTATAATTCTTTGCATGCTTCACTGGAGAGCTAGATCACACCGTGTTGTTGCAACAACCTATCAGTAGCAACGTCCTTTCCTCTCCTTTCCAAATACATGAAAAAGCAGACATTCTTCAATAAGATTTCCAAATGCCCTTCCTGTTCTCTTCCACTGATAGCTGCATAAGCTGTCATTACGGGTACCAGATACAAATTATACAGTTAATTGGCTGATTTGATAGTTTCTGCTGAAGTCTGTTTTTGTTTCTGCTGCCATTATCAGGAAGGCAGGCAAGCAGGCAGGCAGGTAGGTATTCCATCCCAGCCACATCTCCTTAATTTTATTGCTGGTACTCGCAGTCTCTCTGTCTCTCTGGGTATTTAGCTTTTCTCTCTTCAAATGCAGCAGATTAATTTTATAGGATCAATGCCATCTCCATCAGTAAAAGGCCTTGCTCTTTCTAAATGCACTCTCTGGCATTGCTTAATTTTTCATTCCACTGGCGGATACTATTTGTAGCCACTTGGTGCACACAGTGATGTGCTCCTTCATTCAGCTACTCACAGTGACTTATTGAAAACGATACAGCTCATTGCAATTGGCTCAAAGAATGAGAACAGGCCCCAAGTTTGACAATAGAAGGCTCTGATGCTTTTTGCCTCTGTAGCTAGGCAGGCAAAAACAAAACAAAATGAAAAAAACCTGTCATTTTCATGCAAAAGTATAACCAATGAATGTAGCTATGCAGGCATTACTGCTTCCATGGCTATGGTGCCTATTATACAGTGATTTTTGTTGTTAACTGCTGTCGAGTCAATCTCAACCCATGGCAAACCTGTGGATGAGACATCTCCAAGACTCCCTGTCCTCCATTGCTCTACTTATGTCCTGTAAACTCATGCCCATGACCTTCTTAATAGAGTCCATCCATCTAGCATGTGGGCTTCCTCTCTTTCTATTTCCCTCCACCTTTCCCAGCATTATTGTGTTTTCTAATGAGTCCTCAATTCTCACAATGTGTCCAAAATATGACAGCCTAACTTTTGTCATCTTGGCTTCAAGGGAGTTTTCTGACTTGATTTGCCGTTGGACCCATTTGTTTGTCTTTTTGGCTATCCACAAAATCCTCCGCACTCTTCTCCAGCACCACATCTCAAATGAATTTCTTCCTATCTTGTTTCTTAATTCTCCAGCTTTCATATCCATATATGGTAATAGGGAATACAATGGCTTATATGATTCTAACTTTTGTGCTCAGTTGGATAACTTTGCATTTTAGGATCGTTTCCAGTTCTTTCATAGTTGCTCTCCTCATTCTTAATCTCCTTCTCATTTCCTGGCTACAGTCCCTCTTCCTGTCAATGTTTGATCCCAGGCATGAAAATTATTTTACTATTTCTATTTCCTCGTTGTCTAGGATGAAATTGTGTAGATTTTCTGTGGTCATTATTTTTGTTTTCTATATCTTCAACAGTAAGCCTGCCTTTGCACTTTCTTCCTTGATATTTCTCAGTAGTTGTTCCAGGTCTGTGAGGTTTTCTGCTAGTACTATGGTGTCATCTGAGTATCTTAGATTGTTAATATCCCTTCTTCCTATTTTCATTCCTCCTTCTTCTGTGTCCAAGCATGCTTTTTGTATAATATGTTGTGCATATAAGTTCAAAAGGTAGGGTGAAAGGATGCAGCCTTGTCTGACCACTTTGCCAACTGGAAACCATTCTGTTTCTCCGTGTTCTGTTCTGTCAGTAGTCTCTTGTCCTGGGTGCAGATTCCTCATCAGGAATATCAGATGTATTGGTACTCCCATGTCTTTAAGGGCATTCCATAGCCTTTCATGATCTATGCTGTCAAAGGCTTTGCTGTAGTCTATAAAGCATATGCTGGTGGCACAGTGGTTAAATGCCAGTACTGCAATCACAAGGTTATGAGTTCAATTCCAGGCAAAGCTCCAAGGTCCACTCAGCCAACCATCATTTCATACGTACATAAAATGAGTACCCAGCTTGTTGGGGGCAATTGGCTTACACATTGTAAACTGCTTAGGGACTGCTAGTTCACTGATAAGTGGTATCAAAATGTACTTGGTATTGCTATTGCTATTACTGATTTTTTTCTGGAATTCTTTTGTGCGGTCCATTAGCCTTTGTATGTTTGCAATGTGGTTTCTAGTGTCTCTTCCTTTCCTGAAACCTTCTTGGACCTCTAGGATTTTTCTCTACATGTATGGTTGGAGTCTATTTTGCAGAACTTTGAGCATAATTTTGCTTCCATGGAGATCAGTACTATCGTCCTATTGTTACTGCAGTCTTCTCTCTCTCTTTGTGGATGGGAGTGTATATTGATAGTTTTTGATCTGTCGGCAATTGTTTTGTTTTCCATATCTCTTGACATATGTTGATTAGCACTGGAGTTGACTCTGTCAATGTGGATTGCAATAGTTTGACAGGAATATCATCTGTTCCTGGTGATCTGTTTTTCTCAGTTTCTCTTATTGCTCCTTCTACTTCACTTTTTAGAATTTGAGGCTCATCTTCATATGGCTCTTCATTCCATATGTCTTTTATTTTGTCATCTCTTTATATATATTAGATTATACACTGATACTTTTAAGAAAAGCATACTTATTTTTAAAAATAAAATGCTTTCTTTTTCTATAGGTTGAAAGGTTTGTTAAAAGTCCACTAGAATTAAGTTGGAAAGTAATTTCTTGTTAACATTTGTCCTGCAAAGAACATTTTGCTTCAGTTTGAGCATTCTACAATTCAAATATTTGATAACTATCTTAAAAACCCAAGGGCAAACAAATGTGAATATGCAGTACTATGCTGAGGGCAGTTCTCAGTACAGAGTTTCCTCAATATATTAATACAGGAGAGTTAATTCTAAAAGTAGTGGAAATATGGCAGATGTTTCAGAAAGACAATTCAGGAGGACCCAAGAAGTGAATGAAAAGTTTAGCAGCTTTTATTTAAAGCCGGCTTTGGCTTCAGAGGAGTAAATGCCTTAGTCTGAAGCCCCAGTATATAGGTGACATACCTTTTTATAGGAGTTCAGAAAAAGGATTTGCAAGTCATACATTGACTGGATATATAGGATACAAACATTTACACCCCTTTTCACTCATTGGATACAAACACATACATTTCTGGGGCCTTGTGGGCTCCATTACTGATGTCAGGACTGTTTTCAATCACTGTCCCACATAGTCACAGCCTGGCATTCCCTATTTTGGGTAGATGTAGACATTAAGGCACCACTTAAGAGCAATAAACAGGCTCTGAATAGCAGGAGCAGACCTCTCTGACCCATCTGTTATCTATCATGTAGACAGTTCTGTTCTCTAACACATTTTTATCTATCTTTTTTTCTTTTAGGCATTCTAACTAATACTATTTTGCTATTTTGTTAATTTTTGTCTTCCTGAGATGCAGGTGAAAGGTACAGAACTGTCCTGTCTTTCCTAACTTATTTTTCAGTGTTCTGTCTTTCCCACCCAGATGTTTTTGTTCATAGCTGAGTTTCAGTACTATAAGTACCACTTTGCTTAAAGGAAGTGGTCATGCGACTACTCCTGAAGAAAACTACCCTAGATCCCCTGGACACGAACAGTTACAGACCATTCTCACATCTTCCATTCCTGAGCAAGGTAATCGAGAAACCCGTTGCCTTTCAACTCCAAGTAGTCTTGGATGAAACCAATTATCTAGATCCATTTCAAACTGGCTTTAGGACAGGATATGGAGTTGAGACCACCATGGTAGCTTTGAGTGATGAGCTTTGTCTAGGTATCAACAGGGGGAGTGTGACCCTGCTCATACTTTTAGATCTCTCAGTGGCTTTTGATACGATTTATCATGACATCCTCTTGGAATGCCTGGGAGTGTTGGGGGTCAAACACACTGCATCGCAGTGGTTCCAATCCTATCTCTCAGGCAGATTCCAGAGAGTGATACTTGGGGACAGTTGCTCTTCAAAGAGAGAGCTCAAATTCAGTGTCCCTCAAAGCACCATCCTGTACCCATTGCTATTTAACATATATTTGAAGCCGCTGGCTGAGATCATCTGGAGACATGGGGTGCTGTGTTATCAGTACGCTGATGACACTCATAAATATTTCTTCATGCCTTGGACCACAGTTCAGATCAAAGACAGTATCTCAGCTCTCCATGAATGTCTTAAAGTGGCTTTGGACTGGATGAGAAAAAACAGACTGAAACTGAATCCAGAGAAGATGGAGGTACTTGTTGTCAGGCCCACAAATCCAGGTATAAGGATAGGTCAACCGGTCCTAGATGGGGTCACGCTCCCCCTTAAAGAATGTGTTCACAGTTTGGGACTACTCCTAGACTTATCGCTTCAGATGTCAGGACCGATAAATGCAACAGTCAGGAGTGCTTGCTATCAGCTTTGGTTGATACACCAGCTGCATCCTTTCCTGGAACAGAGGGACCTAGAAACTGTAGTACATGCACTGGTAAGCTCCCGACTTGATTTCTGCAATGCACTCTACATGTAGCTACCCTTGTGCCTAGTCCAGAAACTTCAAATAGTCCAAAATATGGCAGCCAAAGTGGTCACCGGGACAGCTAGAGGTGACCGCATTACCCCTATCTTTAAATCTCTTAACTAGCTGCCTATTAGTTTCCAGGCACACTACAAGGTGTTGGTTATCGCCTTTAAAGCCCTACATGGCTTAGGTCCAACCTATTTGCACAATTGCCTCCTTCCATATAATGCTCCCCGCACACTTAGGTCCTCTGGGAAGAATCTCCTTCAACCAATAAAAACCACGTTGACCATGGTTACCCAGAGGGCCTTCCCATCGGCCAGTCCCAAATTGTGGACTGGCCTGTCAGAAGAGATCCAGAACATTACCAACCTTGACAGCTGTAAAAGGGGTGTCAAGACGAATCTCTTCTGACAAACCCACCCCGTCTCCCATGGACACAGACCATCAGAAAGAACACTCAAATTGTGAATCCCCTTGTTTCTAACTAGCTTGATTGTTGATTATTGATCGCTGACTATTGTAATTCTTTTAATTCTTATTTTTAATTTTTTAAAAAATTGTTTAATGATATTTTATTGTAGTATGGATGGGGGAAAGGGAATCCATGGGATGTATTTCAACTTTATGTTTTATTTAAACTGTGTTTTACTCAGTGTTGTAAGCTGCCTCAATCCTGCAGGAGAAGTGGCATAAAAATAAAATGTATTATTACACTGCTACCTCGGGTTACGAAATTAATTCGTTCCGCTATTCCTTTCGTAACCCGAAAATTTCGTAACCCGAAACACATTTTCCATTGAAAATAACTAATGCGTTCTATGACCTCAGACTGAACCTGCAAGTCAAAACAAAGGTACAATAGAGGCCTATTAAGCTAAGTACCCTACAATACAAGTTGCCTGAGGCACTAAAGAGCTTAACAATGACTGGCAGGTCCATTCTAAAGTTTCTAAAGGATAAAGAAAAAAAATGTTTTTGACTTATCTTTGCTGGTCTTGGCATCTGGTCCTGGCATCTCAGAGTGAGGCAGGAGGAGGAGGAGTGGGGCAGCCAAAAAAGCCAAATTTAAACCAATTCAAGCAATTTAACCACTTCAGTTAATTCAAGTAATTTAACCACTTCAGCCAATTCAAGCAATTTAACCACTTCAGCCAATTCAAGCAATTTAACCAATTCAGCCAATTTATCCAATTCAAGCAATTTAACCAATTCAGCCAATTTAGCCAATGCAACCAATTTAACAAAGTTAACCATTTTTTTAAAAAAAATTTGGTGTTTTTTTTAAGGGTCACCTTTTTTTTAAGGGTCACCTTTTCCCTTCTTGGATGACGGTTCTCCCTCTCTTGTGAAGAACTGGTCCAAGGATGTCTGCTTTTGCCGGGCCTTAAGCAGGTTCCTAAAATGGCTAAGGCAGACATTATCAAAATGTGCAATGGCATGGCTGGTGAGCACCTTCTCAGGGTGGTGCTTCTCAACATAAGAAGACACATTGTGGAATTGCCGCAAAATGTCTTTAATTTCTGCCGTTGGCAAAAATGCCCCCGCAGCCTCCTCCTCCTCGCCCCTGTCGAAATGGAGCACGTCCTCATCCACGGCCGAGTGTTGAATGGCCGCCAAGGCCTTCAGGTCCTCTGTTGTCAGGTCCTCGCTGTGCTCCTCGATGAGTTCCTCCACGTCCTCGTTGTCCACGTCAAGTCCCAGGGACCTTGCGATGGAGACAATCTCATGCACCTCTTCTTCTTCACCAAGGAAGAGGCATCAGGCCACAGCTTCCTCCACGCAGCAATCAGGTTGCGCCTGGTGATCTCCTGCCAGGCCAAGTCCACCATCTTCAAGCACACGACGATATCAAAATGCTGCTTCCAGAACTCTCGAAGGGTCAGCTGTGTGCTCTCCGTGACATCAAAACACCTCTTGAAGAGGTGCTTGGTGTAGATCTTCTTGAAGTTGGCAATGACCTGCTGGTCCATGGGTTGCAAGAGGGAGGTCGTGTTGGGCAGCAGAAACTGGACCTTGATGAAGGAGAACTCTGCAAGGATGTCCTTCTCCAGGCCATGTGGGTGCGCAGGAGCATTGTCCAAGAGGAGGAGGCACTTCAAGGGCAAATCCTCTTCCTCCAGGTACCGCTTCACAGTCGGGGCGAAGACACTGTTGATCCACTCCACGAAAAGGAGGCGTGTGACCCATGCGCAGCCATTGGAACGCCACATCACTGGCAACCTGTCCTTCTGAATGTTGTGTGCCTTGAAGGCCCTTGGATTTTCAGAGTGGTACACCAACAGGGGCTTGACCTTACATTCCCCGCTGGCATTCGCACACAACGCAAGTGTGAAGCGGTCCTTCATAGGCTTGTGGCCTGGCAATCTCCTCTCCTCCTGGGTGATGTAGGTGCGGCGAGGCATCTTCTTCCAGAAGAGGCCCGTCTCGTCGCAATTGAACACTTGCTGCGGGACGTAGCCTTCCTCCTCCACCATGGCCTTGAACTCGATGACAAATGCTTCGGCAGCCTGGTGGTCTGCGCTGGACGCCTCGCCGTGACGGACGACAGAGTGGATCCCGGTCCTCCTCTTGAACCTTTCAAACCAGCCACGTGATGCTTTGAATTCCGGGGTGGCTGGCTCCTCCTGGGAAGAAGTTCCTTCGCCTGCCTCCTTGCTGGCCAGGTCTTTGAAAATGGTGGTGGCCTTCTCACAGATGACCGAGGTGGTCACAGTGTCCCCGACTCGCTCCTTTTCCTTAATCCAGAGGAGCAGCAGGCTCTCCATCTCCTCGTGCTTTGGTGTCCTCTGCTTGGCAATCGTTGTCACGCCTTTCTCTGGAGCCACAACGGCTCTGATGGCCTCCTTCTGCTTGAGGACAGTGCCAATTGTCGAAGGGTTTCGTCCATACTCCTTGGCAATGTCCACCAAGCGCACGCCCCTCTCGTGCTTGGCGATGATTTCCTTCTTGTCCTCCAAGGACAAGGGAGCCCTCTTCTTTTTCTCACCGCCACTTTTATCTGTGGCTTTCTTGGGAGCCATAGCTCAAGCCTAAAAAGGACAAAAGGCACAGGCACTGAGCAAAAGCCACAATTGGAAACCACCCCCACCACCATGGTCACACTCTCTGGCCCAAACTTGCAAAACTCACACCCCACACTCTCAAATCATCACAGCCATGGCCAAAGCACCCCAGAAAACAAACCCAAAGGCCATAAACACAAAAACTGAAAATGCAACCCCAAGGTCACACTGTCTGGCCCACATCAAATCAAGGCCAAACTTGCAAAACTCACACCCCACACTCTCAAATCATCACAGCCATGGCCAAAGCACCCCAGAAAACAAACCCAAAGGCCA
>NW_024802935.1:7020677-7020969 GCF_019175285.1 Sceloporus undulatus | reverse complement strand
GAAACCCAAAATCTGAAAATGCAACCCCAAGGTCACACTGTCTGGCCCACATCAAATCAAGGCCAAACTTGCAAAAATCGATGCCCACACTTTCAAATCATCACAGCCATGAGCCAAGCACACCAGAACCCTAACCCATAGGCCAAAACCCCCAATCTGAACATGCCACCGTATGGTGAGACTCTCTGGCCCACATGGAGCCATGGGCAAACTTTTAAAACCCACACTCCACAGTTTGAAAACCTCACAGCCATGAAGAAAGCAAACCAGCACCCTAACCCATAGGCCAAAA
>NW_024802935.1:6975426-7020577 GCF_019175285.1 Sceloporus undulatus | reverse complement strand
CAAACTTTTAAAACCCACACTCCACAGTTTGAAAACCTCACAGCCATGAGCAAAGCACTGATGCAGCCAAACCCCAGAAGCCCCAAATCTGAACATGCAACCCCATGGCCACACACCCCACACTCTGAAATCATCATAGCCATGAGCAAAGCACCCCACCACCCCACAGCAAAAGCATGGTCACACTCTCTCACCCCACAAGAAGAAGGTAAAAATCCATCCACCTACCTGTAGAGAAATTCCTGATGGCAGGTCTTGATCCGAAGTGTACTGTACAGTCCAAAGGCAGAAAGCCAGAACAAGTCCAAAGGCAGAAATCCAGAAAAAGTCCAAACCTCTACTGGAACCACGAGTTAGAGCTCAAAAGAAACTCTTCCTCAACAGTCCGCAAGGCCAGACAAAGGGGGCAGATCAATGGAAGCTGGCTTTTGTTTCTGAAGCAAGGCCACCCCCCCAATTTCGTTAGCCAATCCAGATGATCAGCTTGATTTCTCAAGCCAATCACTGCTGCTAACGAAATTCAAAATTCGCGCCAAAGCTAACCCCTAACTCAGCCCCCTTAGCTTTCCGTTAGCCCTGGAAAGCCTATAGCTGCACTTTGCATCGTTTGAATTTCGCGCCGAAATGAATTTCGTAACCCGAAAAATATTTCGTAACCCGAAACAGTTTTTCCCAATTCAACTTTTTCGTATCCCGGAAATTTCGTAACCCGGTCATTTCGTATCCCGAAGCACCAGTGTATTATTATTATTAGTAGTAGCAGCAGCAGCAGTAGTAGTAGTAGTAGTAACCTTAGACAAATAAAGAGAGCTTATGGTATTTGTGGGTGGGTGTGGAGGCTTTCCGGAGGGTCTAGCACTCCTCACTTTTGGGAGAGTCAGGGATAGTTATCATTTGGACACATTTTATAAGAATCACTTACGATGTCCCACCATAATTTGAACAACTTCCACCCCACTAGCAATCTTAGCCTAGAGCTATACACTCAACAAGTTCACTTTCTTTATACTGTATATAATCTAAGAACTACACTAAATACTAAACTATATTGCAAACTCACGAATTGATACATACATTTACATGCCTCCAGCTTCCATTCTGAACACAATACAAAATACAACATTTAAACCCACTGATACAATTTATACAACCTTGCCCCAAAACTGAATGTTAGATGCTAGCTGATACAGTGGTACCTCGGGATACGAAATGCGCGGGTTATGAAATTTCCGGGATACGAAAAAGTTGGATTGGCAAAAACTGTTTCGGGTTACGAAATATTTTTCGGGTTACGAAATTCATTTCGGCGCGAAATTCAAATGCTATAGGCTTCCAGCGCTAACGGAAAGCTATTTCGGGTTACGAAATTTTCGCGTTACGAAGGGAATGGCGGAACGAATTAATTTCGTAACCCGAGGCACCACTGTAACTATTCAGAATGGGGGGGGGGAATCCAGGGAAGAGGGGTTTTTTTAGTGACAGCCTCACCATAGTCTCTTTTAGGCAGAATGGAAACTTCCCTTGTTGCAGCAAGGCATTTACCACTCCCCTTACCTACTTGGCCATTTCTTCTCTAGCTTCTTAAAGAAGCCAGGAAGGGCAAGGATCCAGTATGCCCATGGTGACTCTAATGCAGGGATAAGCAACCTGTGGCCCGCCTTTGGCCTCTCGCGCGCAGGGGCAAGGGGGGCAATTGTCTATAGACGCCTCAGAAACATGCATTTATATTAACATTTTTAAAATAAAATCAGCAATTTTTTTTGCATGTCCTCCATTTTTTTAAAAAAAAGTGTCCACCATTTGAAAATGTTGTCCTACATTTGTCCCAGTTTATTTATTTATTTAATTTTTTAAAAAATATATAATTATTTATTTTTTGGCTTCGGGCCCCCAGTTGTCTGAGGGACAGCAACCCGGCCCCCGGCTCAAAAAGGTTGCCTACCCATGCTCTAATGTCTCCAAAGTTCCTGTCCACATCCCCAGGCTGCACACATTGGAACATTTTGTTGCAAGAGAACAACCCACTGGATCTGTCTCAACTATAGCATTCCAATCAGAGTGGATCTGAGTGATTTTGTCTGCAAAGTGTCTTGCAAATACTTCACAGTGGGCTATTGAGAAGTCTTGTTTTCTTCTTGTGGACTAAAGTGGTAAAAGTCCCCTGACCACTTAAGACAGCACTTCTTTATCACACTGTGCAGACTAAATGGTGGTAGAGAATTACAATTTTGAAAGGTGTATGCCTTCCAAAAAGCACTACCCATGTTATTATTTATTATTAAGATTTATTTATAAAGCGCTGTGGGTTTACACAGTGCTGTACATACAATCAATTAAAATAAAATAAAATTAAGACCTCCAATGGCATACGTTCTGCAAAGAACAGTGGAGATTAATATGGGCGCCGCCCGCCCACCTACCACCTGGGCAGGAGCGGCCCAGAGAGGACTCTGCCTTGCCGCCAGAGCAGCGTTTTTCCAAGGGGAGGGCTGGTGAGAGCGGCCTCTACAAAGCCGGCTCGCCAGCTCCCCTGCAGAAGACGCCGCCCGCCCACCTACCACCTGGGCAGGAGCGGCCCAGAGGACTCTGCCTTGCCGCCGGAGCGGCGTTTTTCCAAGGGGAGGGGCCAGTGGGAGCGGCTTTTTTAACCTGGCTCACTGGTTTTCCTGCAGAGGACGCCACTCACGTCCCTATACCATCAGGGAGGAGTGCCAAGGACAGTTGTCTGGTGCCGCTGTTGCGGATTCTCAGGAGGGAGGGAGATTGAGGAGAGGGTGTGTAGCTAGTATTGTCAGGAGATTGTTGGACATGGTTTGTAATTGGTTCGGTGAGGGAGAGGGAGGTGCGGCTGTGTTAAGTGGGGCTCCCATTGGAGTAGTGTGGGGCAAGGGGAAATATAGCGGTAGGAGAGTGGAATAGTACCGTAAGGCAAGGCAGGATCAATGTGTAATATCTATCCCACCTTCCATCCACTCTCCTAGCCAAAGAGGTCTGAGGGTCAGTCCAACTGTACCACAAACCCTGTCTCTGCTCCTGTGCAATGCCAGGTCGGTTAAGAACAAGTCCCACATAATACATGACCTTGTGGAGGATAAGAACTGCAACCTGGCTTGCATTACTGAGATCTGGCTTGGGCCTGAGAGCGAAGCGGTGTGGGCACAGGCCCTTCCTGCCGGGTACTCAGTGAAGGACCAGATCAGGATAAGTGGGCGGTGGGGGGGGAGTTGCCTTGATCTATAAGAACACCCTTCCCTTGACCAGGAACCATGTCTGCCGGACAGACTATATCGAGTGTTTATACCTGGCCCTGAAGGCCAAGGACAGGTTAGGGATTCTGTTGGTCTACAGGCCACCCCGTGCGCTAACAGACTCCCTGGCCGAGCTGACTCAGCTGGTGTCGGAGCTGGTGCTGGAGTCCCCCAGGCTTCTTGTCCTGGGGGACCTCAACATCCCCTTCGCGGCCAGTCACATTCCAACTGGTGCGGCTCAGGAGTTCATGGCTACCATGACTGCCATGGGCCTGTCCCAATTGGTCACAGGGCCCACACATTCTGCAGGTAATACACTCGATGTTGTCTTCTGTATGGACATGGAGTCTCCGTGGGCAGAGGAAACCAATATCTCTGCCCTGTCATGGACGGATCATTTCCTGGTTGAGGCTAGTATCAAGGCTACTGTCCAGATCCCCCCCGGGGGTGGCGGACCTATTAGAATGGTTCACCCTCCAAGGTTGATGGAACCCAAAAGGTTCCAGGAAGCCTTAGAGGGCTATTTGGTTGGAGCTGACGGCGATTCTGTTGATGCCCTGACTAACACCTGGGATTCTAATCTCTCCAGGGCTATACACAGTATCGCTCCCAAGTGTCCTTTCCGGCCTGCTTCCAATAAAAAGCCCTGGTATACGGAAGATCTCAGGGCAAGGAAGCGGGCTGTGCAACAACTAGAGCGCAAATGGCGGACACATCAGGACTTAGCCGACAAGACACTCCTAGAGTCTCTTTTGAAGGCCTACGGAGTGGCAATAGGTGCAGCTAAGAATTCGTTCTATGCTGCACGTATTGTGTCCGCGGAGTCGCGTCCAGCAGAGCTGTTCAGGGTTGTGAGAGAGCTCATTCAATTGGCTCCCCCCCTGAACCCATTATTGGAGCCATCAAAAGCCTGCTGTGACGAGTTTAACAACTTCTTCGCGGATAAAATCTCTCAGCTAAGAGCTGATTTTGACGCTGTTATTGGTTCAGAATTGAAAGTAGAGGTGTCCAGAGCTTCCGTGGACTCAGTTGTACTGGATCAGTTTGACTCTGTTAGTACCGAGGATGTGGACAGGATCCTCAGTAGCGTTAGGAAGATGACCTGCTCTCTCGATCCCTGTCCTTCATGGCTGGCAGTTCAAGGGGGAATGGCGACGACAGAAATGTTGTGTCGTATTGTTAATTCATCCTTCAGGGAGGGCCTTTTTCCATCTAATCTTAAAACGGCCATCGTAAAACCTTTACTAAAGAAGCCCTCCCTTGACCCCCTAATTCGAAACAATTATCGGCCTGTATCACTGCTGCCATTTTTAGGGAAGGTGACTGAGAGAGCGGTTGCCTCCCAGCTACAGAGGGTCTTGGAGGATACGGATTATCTGGACCCATTTCAAACCGGCTTCCAGGCGGGCTATGGGGTTGAGACTGACATGGTCGCCTTAGTCGATGATCTCCGTCTGGGCATGGACAGGGGTAGCGTGTCCCTGTTAGTGCTCTTGGACATCTCTGCGGCCTTCGATACCATTGACCATGGTATCCTTCTGGATCGCCTGGGAGAGTTGGGTATTGGGGGCACTGCTTTGCAGTGGTTCTGTTCCTACCTCTCGGGTAGATTCCAGATGGTGGAGCTGGGGGACGGTCGCTCCAACAAGAGGGCCCTTACATCTGGGGTCCCTCAAGGAGCAATTTTGTCCCCTATGCTATTTAACATTTACTTGAAGCCGCTGGGAGAGATCATCTGGAGACACGGGGCGCGGTGTTATCAGTACGCTGATGACACCTAAATAGTCTTCTCTGTGTCTCCGACTGATGCAGTGACTAGGGATGGCATCTCTCCGCTCAATGCCTGTCTGGAGTCGGTAATGGGCTGGATGAGGGAAAACAGACTCAGCCTGATTCCAGAGAAAACGGAAGTGCTTGTGATAGGCTCCCCCGGTCCTGGGAAGGAGATTTGTCCACCTGTCCTGAACGGGGTCACGCTCCCCGTGAAGGACACAGTTCTCAGCTTGGGGGTGCTTCTTGACTCGTCAGGTGGATGCGACAGTCAGAGGTGCCTGCTATCAGCTTCGGCTGATACGCCAGTTGCATCCCTACCTGGACCGGGGGGACCTTGAAACAGTGGTACACGCACTGGTAACCTCTCGACTCGATTTCTGTAATGCGCTCTACATGGGGCAACCCTTGTACCAAACTCGGAAGCTACAGTTGGTTCAAAATATGGCCGCTAGGCTGGTCACTGGTAGCTCCAGGGCCAGCCATATAACACCTATATCGAAAAATCTGCATTGGCTACCAATCCGCTTCCAGGCCCAATACAAGGTGTTGGTTGTTACCTATAAAGCCCTAAATGGCTTGGGCCCAGAGTACTTGGAGGACCGCCTCTCTCCATACAATCCGCCCCGCACTCTCAGGTCAGGTGGGAAAAAACTTCTGAGTGTTACCAAGACGAGATACGCAGTGACTGTGCAAAGGGCCTTTTCTGCTGTGGCCCCTCAGCTTTGGAACGCTCTCCCTGAGGAGCTCCGTTTAGCCCACTCCCTGGAGTCATTCAAGAAAAACCTAAAGACCTACTTATTTTGTCAAGCCTTCCCCCACATGTCCTGATTGTTTTTTCTCCTTTGTATTGTGTATCGTATTTTTAGACTGTTTCATTGATTTTGATTGGATTTAACAACAGATTTTAATGATGTATAGTAGTGTATGGTTTTATATGAGGGATTTTTTGCTGTTAATTCTTATTTATAATCTGTAACTTGTCCTAATGTATTTTTACTATTATTTGTAAACCGCCATGATCGCAGGAATGGCGGTATATAAATAAAATTTCAATCAATCAATATATATTAAAATTAGAAGCAATAAAATAAACAACACAGGTTAAAACAGCACAGGCTAACAATCATATTAGGCCTAAAAATGCTTCTCCAAACAGGATTGTCTTCAATTCAGCTTTGAAGCTGGTTAACAAAGTAATGGACCATGCTTGTGCAGGAAGAAAGTTCCACAAATAAGGGGCAATGAGTGAAAAGGGGCAGATCCAAGCCAAAGAAGTGGAAATCCTTGGTTGGTAGAGTAGTTCTTGGTTACCATACTGTAGGGCATGGGTAGGAAGGTTTGATTGGGCTCTCTCCAAGTCTTCTGCCATCCTTGTTCTAGTGTCCTTTCCACTCATTTCATCTCTGCCAGCAGCCTAGTAAACAAGGGGGCTCTTTTGGGAGGGGACATATAGATGCAATCATGTTCACTGCCTCAACCTTTTCCATATTTCAGAGATCACCTAAGGCTTCAACAGGATCATCAGCCAAGGCATAAACGAACTCCCCAAGAGCTGTCAGGAATCTGCTAGATTTATAAGTCTCTTGGGATGGAGCATATAAATACTACAAACTTCTTTCCCTCAGTTAGACTCAAATGTGGGAGAAGATTCCCTTGTATGCTCTTACTTTTGGTTATTTTTCTTCAGATCCCACCTACATTCCTGTACCATATCATATTGTGAGATTTGGGGACAAGGGCTTCTTTCTATGAACATTTCTGAATTATTCCATATGTATTTTTCATAATATATGCATTTATTTAGGCATTATATCTCATGCTATGCTCTTGTCTTTTTTTGCCAGTGTGATAAACTCCTGTGGTAGGTTTGCCTTTGGGTTGCCATATGTCAGAAATGACTTGAAAGCACACAACAACAACAACAGAAACAACAACAAATGTATGATTTTACAAACATGAACATTTCACACAAGCCTCACAGATGTGTAGATTTCTGAGCCAAAGTCCACTTTCTCTCCCAAGACTTGAAATGGGAATTTTGGGGAAAGATCCAGGCATTGTACTTTTTAGTTTTGTTTTTAAAACTAGACACCCATTTTGTTCTTTCTAAACAGATGAAACTGCTACTGTTCCATTTGATCTGGCCCTGAGGTGTGTGAGACTGTGAGTGAGAGATTAGAGAATGACAATAAACTGTTTATAGCTCGTAACCAAGCCAATTGTTTCCATCACAGCAACAGCAGCCAGATATGACCTTCACAGGTCATGTATTTACCTGCTTCCTCGATTTATAGATAATGTGTTGGTATTTGGTGAAAAAGGTGTTATAAATAAACATAATTATTGTTGTTGTTATTGTTGTTAGCATTTATAGTGCCAGAATATTTAAACAGTTAGGGCTAAATAAATATGTATAACTTTTCTCCTCCTCTTCATCCTCCTCTTTTCTTTGTTTTGAGGCTGGTTACATAGATATAAAGCAAGGAATATGATATTATGGCAGCAATATGTGTATGTCTGTGCAAATTGCCACTTTTCCTGGCAAGGCTTCTATCTGTTTTAACATTCATGAAACAGGCAGAAATTAATCAAAGACTCCATGATGAATAGACTTTAATGATTTGAGTTCAATTGAGTCTTGAGCTTAGGATATTTAAGATTTGGGTGTCAATTTTCAGAATAACACACTACCACATCTACTGGCCATGATGGCTGAAGGATTCTGTTGGCTTTAGTCCAAAACAGTAACTTTTTTTCAGCTGTATTCAGGATCAGCCTAATCTTTATGTAGAGTGAGACAGAAGAACAGAAAGTACTGTTCAGTTATACTGTTTTCACTATCAGGAAAAGTGACAGTGATTGTGGACTTTTCTTCCTTGTGCTAACATAATGCAGCTGATTTTGAGTGACATGCACCTTGACTGGGATGCAATATGGAGTAGGGTTGCCATTTGTCCACTAAAACCCGGGACAAAATGTAGGACAAAATCTAGACCAAACTGTAGGACAACTGCAGGACAAAACTCAGCCCAAAATGTAGGACATTTAAGGTCCTCCATTTTTCTTAAATGTCCTAGATTTTGGGCTGAGTTTTGTCCTGCAGTTGTCCTACAGTTTGGTCTAGATTTTGTCCTACAGTTTGGTCTAGATTTTGTCCTACATTTTGTCCTGGGTTTTAGTGGACAATTATGGCAACCCTATATGGAGTGGGTAATAACCAGGTATTGCTCTTTCACATTACACAATTATAGGACTATGATTCCACTGTATTTGCTATGTCAGTATCCTAGAGATAGAATTTTCAGCCAGAGAGTTCTTGTTGCTGTTAACTGTCTTTGAGTGGATCCTAAATCATGGTCACCCCATTGGATGAGACATCTCCAAGATTACTATCCTCCACTGTTCTGTTTTGGTCTTTCAAATTCATGCTTGTGACATCCTTAATAGAATTCATCCATCTAGCATGCAGTCTTCCTCGCTTTCTACATCCCTTCACCTTTCCTAGCATTCCCCCCACCCCAATACGTCATGCCTTTTCATGATGTGGCCCAAGTATGATGACCTCAGCTTTATCATCTTGGCTTCCAGCGAGACGTCAGGGTTGATCTGTTCTAGGACCCATTTCTTTGTCTTCTTGGCTGTCCGTGGTATCATCAACACTCTTCTCCAGCACCACATCTCAAATGAATTGATTTTCCTCTGACCTCCTTTCCTCACTGTCCAGCTCTTGCATCTGTACCTGATAATAAAAAAAAATGGCTGTTATGATTCTAACTTTCATGCTCAGTTGTACATTTTAGGATCTTTTCTAGTTCCTTCCTAGCTGCCCTCTCCATTCCCAGACTTGTTCTGATCTTTTGACGACAGTACCCATTTTGATCATGTTTGACCCAAGGTATGGGGACTCTTTTGCTATTCATATTTACTCACTATCTGGGCTGAATATGTGTATTCATTATTTTTGTTTTCTTTATGTTCAGCAGAAAGCTTGCCTTTTCACTCTCTCCTTTGATCTTTCTCAGTAATTGTCCCAGGTCTTTGATGTTTTCTGCTAGTAATATGGTGTCATCTGCATATCTTAGATTGTTGATATTCTCTCCTCCTTATCTTAACCCTTCCTTTTTCTGTGTCCAATTCTGCCCTTTGTATGATATATTCTGCATACAAATTGAACAGACAGGGTGAAAGGATGCAATCTTGCCTGACTCTTCTGCCAAATGGGAACCATTCTGTTCCTACATATTCTCTTCTAACAGAAGCCTCTTGTCCTAAGTACAGATTCTTCATTAGGAGTATGCCATGTGTTGGTACTCCCATCTCTTTAAGAGTATTCCATAATTTTTCATGATCTAGTGCTTTACCAAACTAGAAAACCAGGATGCCATGACAATTAAAGTTGAATCATAATTCTGTATTACTGTAGTTTTAAAGGACCCTGCACTGTCTGTCTCAGGTAGCAGAATGTCTAAGGCTTATCCTGTCTTATTTTGAATAATGAAAGGTACAAAAACAGAAGAGTCAACCTGAAATCCAGTGTTCACAAATAGTATTAATGGAATTATAATCTATGGACCACTTACTCCAGAGTATTCTTCTCAGCGTCTGGGGAAATATACACAGCTTCTTCAGAAGTACTCTTCAATAAATAATTTGTAGCTGGCAATCTAAGTTCTTCCAAATTATAGATCTGTCATTCCTGCTATCAATTATGCGGCTCATTGATTATCAAAAAGGAGGAAATTTAATAATGCACAGCAATATATTCTGCAATTTGTTGTCCTTGGTCTCTCATCTTTTGTCCTTGAGGCTCATGACATGCATTTGATTGTTGTTTAATTAACTTCCTTCTTCATTTCCCTCCTCTCCCATCAAAGTTCAAATAGATATTTTGGTCCAGAGTTGGGGAAAAACTCCTGTATAAGGGAAATGCCTGGCTAAAAGGACACACAGTTTTATCTACCTGCAAGAATAGTTAAAAGTGAATAATGTGAGTCTGGGTTTCTTTCTTCCCATATGCAGTAATCTTCAGAATCACCATCTTTCTAGCACTGTGTTCCTTATTACTTCCTGTTCATACTGTGGAAATGGCAGTATTTATTACCATTCAGAACATGATTTATTGGGATGGCCACAGTGTATGCAGAATGCCAACTTGGCTGTGTATTGGACTGCAAAATAAACAGTTTCATGACAACAAAGGCAAGCTCATTTAGGACACGTAGAAATAAAGAACAGAAATGTCTTGCTTCTCAGACCACAAAGCGGAAAAGAATGTGCTCCCACAACAGTAGTAAACTCTGTGAATGAACTCATGCTTAACAGTGCCCTCCATAGGTGAGTTAGAAATGCAAAGGATACCTATTTATTTTCTTAAATTTTACAGCTCAAGAAAGACTGTTTCAATTACTTATGTTATATAACTGCCACTAGTGTAAGCAGGTACATTTCATAGGGGACATGTACATCAACAAAGTGCATGTTCCAACCACAGATTTTCTTACTTTCCTGTGTGTCAAGAATATTTCTCTCTTTGCAAAATCTGGACCCTTTTTGTGTCTATATGGGTACATCCAGGAGGCCGCCACACTGCAAAAATAATGCTGTTTGATGCCACTTTAACTGTCATGTTGCCATCCTACAGAATCCTGGGATTTATAGGTTTCTTCTGGCAGTAGAGATCTCTCAGAGAGAACATTAAATATTTCACAAATCCCAGAATTCCATAGCATTGAGCCATGACAGTTAAATCAGTGTCAAACTGCATTAATTCTGCAGTTTAGAGGTTGCCCCAGACAGATTAAAAAGCCCAGAAAGTCCTCAATTTTGTTCCTGTTCTTTCTGATTTTGTTTTGGTGATTTGTACACTTTTTTCTTCATTCCAGACTATTTTCTGTCAGCTTTTGGTACAATCAGAAACTTTTTATACCTGGTTGGTTTGTCCAGGTTGGTTTGTTTTAACCCAGTATAAAATTGGAAAGAACAGGACATACTATGGAAGTTTTAAATCAATTTGGATGTGTTCTTTTGTTGTTGTTGTTGTTGTTCAAGTATGTACTTTTTATGGGCTTTTAATAATACAAATGTATTGCTTGAAAGATATCCCCTCAACTGACAAAATTAAGTTTTAGCAAATGAAATGAAATCAAATTTATTTATACTCTTCGATCAAAGTAAAGTTTTAGCAATACTTTAATTCATTCACTCTATATACCACTTTTCCACCACAGAAACAGAATATGATTTTTGTATGCATCTTTTTTTCCAAATGTGCACAGCCATATTGACCAGTGGACAATCTGGAAAGTGTGGGTGAAGCCCAGCCAACTCTCAGAATGATATGTGTCTCTGCCCATATTCCTATATTCTTTATAAATTCTGCTTGATCATGGAATGGTGACAACTAAATAGATGGAAGAAGGAGGGGGGCTGAAATGGTTACCCCAAAGATCAATATTGCTTCCCAAATTTCAGTCAACAAAACAAGAAAATGCTGATTCTCTCTCATCTACTAGAAGTAAAAGTCCATCTTCAACTGTTAGTCTGTTGTTCGGATATTGTTCTTTTACAGCTGAATCTCAGCTGATTTATTGTTTTCATGGACTCAATACTGTACTGAGTACACAGTGTCACATGCTTTTTTTTTTAATTCCGGCTGTTTTTTGTTGTGGGAGAATCATTATCATTACATATGCTCATGTTTTTGTCATTGTGAAACTATAATTTTATATTCTTCAATTAAGTTTACCTGATATATAGACAGAATATTGTATGCTGTTCTATTTTCCTGTCTATAGACCACATCCTAGAAATCATGGCATTCCTGGAGAATTAGGCAATGGCTTCATCCTCAGCCCCACCTCCCTGTCCTTGTCAATTCCAAGGTCATTGTCAGCAATACAGAAGGACACTCTCCAGGACATTGAATCAAACATTAGTTATTTGTGATAAATGAGTTCTGAGAACTGCTTATTACATTACACATCCTATAAATGTGATTGTAGGCTTGATGCTGTGCATGTTCCATGGTGTGAGAATGATATAAGAAATATGTTCTTCCTATCTGTTGGACAAATTCTGCTGGGAGGCAAGTGCAATGTTTTACCTTTTCAATATTTGTCTTTCCTATTTGCATAAAGAATATCTCATTAGAGCCTTATGCTATCTGAACAGTCAAATGTAACTTGGTTTGCTTTCCTGTTAAGATTTCTGACCCATTTTCAAAAGTTTCTCACTTTAATGAGATTCTTTACTTCCAAAAAAAATAAAAAAAAAAGCGGGGGGGGGGGAGGAAAATTGGGTCTAGCAAGTCATCACTAAGTTGTCTTACTTGCAAAGGAAAAAAAGACTTCCAAGAAGTTGACTCTTGTAAGTCATAACCAAAGGACAAGGAAACCAGGGAGAATGTGAAATACTTAAGGGTCTAACCTTCCCATCGCTTGCTGATGCAGTCCAGAATTTTAACATCCTTATGTCATTTCTGTTTTCAAAAGTTATGCAATAAAACAGATCTTTCTTAGGTATAGATTTCCATTTTGTTGCTTTGCGAACAATGAATGCTGAACAATTTTTAATTAAATTTTATTTTTTATAAGTGTCAAAATTAAAGCTTGGCACCTAGGTATTATGCAAATGTATTTAATCTTCTTCAACTGAAAGCATATTTCACATTGCTGTCTAAAATTTTGTACAATTTTCATTTGATGTCCTGGTTTGGATAAGATTACACATATCTCTTGTCTTTCAGCATTTTAGTATATGATGCTTACCAGCTCAGACCTGAGGATGCAAAGGATGATTTTGTTTTTCCACAGGACATTAATCACCTCTCTCTGGCACTAATTGGTACCCTTGTTAGCAGCTTTAGCAGAGATGCCAAGAACTAAATGGAGATGGAGATGGTGCTAGAGCTAAGAAATATTTCACAATGAATAATTTATTCAGTTAATTGAGCTTCCTCTTCTCCTGGAGGAAGCAAATTGCAATTTCCTCAGACCTGTCCCTTATTCAAATTTATTCATCCCTTTAAAATGTTTTACGCTTAAAGACATGCATTTTGCATTCTGGCAACTGTCTCGGACTATCACATACACTTATGTCCTTTATGTAATGGAGAAGCATGAGATCACATAGACCAGTGTCTCACACACAAATGTGTATGGAAGTACCAAAATGTAAGAAGTGTGTGCATGAATTATGTTTCTTGACTTCACAAAATCCATGGTATTCAAGTATTTTGCAAAGGAAAGTGACTTTTAAAAAATGCTACAGAATTTACTTTACATCTGTTTACATAGATTCAGGTTTCACAACTGGTGCTCATGATTCAATTTCATTTTTTTAGTAGATGATGTCATGTGTAGTTATTGTGCTCAGAGATTTATAGATACAGCCTTTGTTCCAGTGATCCTGTAACACAATACTAAACTATGATTTTGTACATAAGGATCTATGGCCCTGTACAGATGGGCCTTTTCGTATGTCCTGGCAATGTACTAGGGTTGCCCAGGAGCGTCCTTTTTAGATGCCCCCTAACCCTAGTACGTCGCCAGGATGTCAAAATGGCGGTGCCCTGTCTACATGGGTGCCACCATTTTGATGAGACAGCTGCGTTGCGTCCAAACAGCGCAGCATAGCCGTCACATCCTGGTGCTTCTGCAGGGTGCTTGTGGTGCCCTTTCACCAGCGCCGGAAGGAGCTCCTTCCCGGAGGGCGCCTCGTTTCCGTAGCAACTAGATTGCTACAGGAATGGCGCCGGGGGAAACTCCCCTGGCTGTGGCTGCCAGGGTGTCCTGGGGCATGAAGCCCCAAGGACACCCCTTTTCGCGACCACGGAGGAGTGGCATTTTGCTGCTCCTCCCTGGTCCCGAAAAGCGCCGTATTGGGACATTTGGGCTGCCGCTGTGGCTGCCCTGGCCCCAATATGTGGTGCAAAGGGACGGCTGCAGCCTGCCCCAAATTGGTGGTCTGTATCCCACCAATGTTACTAAACCATGTAAGCACTCACAGCATTGATCTCCTGTTTGGGGTAACTATAATGGTAATATTTGAAGTATAGGAGTTCATCATGACAGTGACTACAACCCTGTCCCCATGAAGAATTAATACTCATGTTCCATTTGTAAATTCTTGCAAAAGAAGCAACCAACAGAACAATCAAACAATAAAACCTCACAGTTCTTGGGTGTGGATTCAATGCTATACATACTTATCTAAGAAGTAGTCCCATAGATCTTAGTAGTACTTACTTCAGATTGTGTAAATTCACTTTGTAAAAGATACTGAAATTTAACCAAACATCTCCAGCCAGGAGAAACCAAACTTTTAGTTCTAAATGGAAAATGCAATACATTTTTGTGAAAGAATACAGGTTGAGTACCCCTCATCCAAAATGCTTATACCCAAAAGTGTTTGAGAGTTGAGATTTTTTCCAAGTTTGGAATATTTGCATATACAGAAGTCTAAACATGAAATTAATTTATGTTTCATACATACCTTATACTCATAGACTGAAGGTAAATTTATACCCAACATTTTAAATAACTTTGTGCATGAAATAAAGTTTGAGTATACTGAACTATTAGAAACCATAGATATAACTATCATTAGCCACCCAAGGTGACAATTTGGGGTTTTGGAGTATTTTGGATTTCGGATTTCCAGATAGAAGATACTCAACCTTTATTGCCATTTAAATTTAAATTGTGAATTAAGACTACCGAAGACAAGAAAAAGGAAACTGCTTTCTATTGTCCTCACAGTGTGACTTCTTCAAAAACTTGTTTACATTCTTATTCTGTCCTCTTGCCTGCAGTCCTATGTTTTGTGTATCTGTGTATGTTTATGTGTGTGGAAGTAAGAAATTCCAAGTAACCTAGCTACTTGTATGGGCCAATATAAGTACTGTACTTTAATTCTTATATAAAAAAGTAATCATCCTCTGTGAAAGGCAAGAATATAATTTGTCATGGAAGCATTAACCCAACTCTGCTCTCTCATCCACCCCACCTTTAGTGTGAGCAAAAACAGTTATGCCTTTTTGTGTAAGTTTTTTTTTTTGGCATCATTTCCCTTTTGCTTTAAATCCTTTATTTCATGCCCCTAAATTTTACCCTTGACTTATCCATGGGTCATTTCAAAATCCCTAATTTATCTGCCCTCGACTTGTACATGAAGTCAACTTATAGTCGAGTACAGTGGTACCCCGGGATACGAATTGATCGCGTTACGAAATTTCCTGGATACGAAAAAAATAGATAGGAAAAAACTGTTCCGGGTTACGATGTTTTTTTTTGGGTTACGAATTTTTTTTCGGCGCGAAATTCAAACCGCAAAGCGCGGCTAGCGGCTTTCCAGCGCTAGCCGCTAGCCTTTTCGGGTTGCGAAATTACTCGGGTTACGAACGGAGCGGCGGAACGAATTAATTTCGTAACCCGAGGGACTACTGTATATACGCTAATTACAAATTACTTCCTTAATGCAATAAATGGCATTTTCTATGTATTTTGAAAGGTAACATTTTGGGGGCATTTGAAGATACTATTAGAGGTATTTTGATAATGATTTGTCAATATACTTTTATATCATTTTAAGAAGGATATAGACAAGTTGGAACAAGTTCAGAGAAGGGCAATGAAGATGATAAGAGGTAAGGAGAACAAAATGTATGAAGAAAGGTTGAAGGAGGTGGGCATGTTCAGCTTGGTGAAGACTGGGAGATGGCATGATCATGCTCTTTAAATACCAGAAAGGTGGCACAGAGAGGAGAGGGAAAGCCTATTCTCTGCTACCGTAGAGAGTTGGGCCGAATATAATGGCATGAAGTTACAGGACCATAGATTTTGATTGAATATTAGTAGGAATGTCAGGTTCAGCAGTAGACTGAACCTGATGGCCTGTAGAACCCCTTCCAACTCAATGATTCTAAGGATTGTATCATACCAGTCTGCTATTTCACTGCAATCATGTTTTTTAAAGAAATGGAAACATGCAGGTTTGAGAACTTTCATTATGCTACTTCTCTTCAATAGTACTAAAGCACTACTTTGGCGATCTGTGGTCCCATGCCCTCTTTTCCTCTCAGCATCCATAATCCCACCTTCTTGCCCTATGCCCTACCCAGCGTGCATTTCAGTGGTTGTTGTTTTTGTTATGCAATTGCACAGTTATGGAACTGTGATAAAAAAAGAATAGAAAAGAAATAGAAAAGGAAAGGAAAAGAGCCTGTTTGGGAATAAGAAAGGGGGAGAGGGAGAGGAGCAGAATCATGCTCACTCACATCATATGATTGTCTGAGAAGCAGAACAGCAGCAGGAGCGCTTAGTGCATGGCAATCCATAATGGAAAAGAAACATGATTGGGATGCACTGATCACTAATAATGGAAAGGTCCACTTCACAAATGGATAGAATGCAAAGCAGTAGCAGGATGGACACAATGCCGTGTGGCATGTACAACAAACATGCTATTATCATGTGGAAATTCTGCTTTGCTACGTTCATGTCCCAAGTTTCTGCAATCATCCCCTCGATCCTAAGACTGATACAAATAGTAACAAAAGAGTAAACAGTAATGCAACAAATGATGCTAGTTACTCTTTCCAATAGTGCAACAAGCAACAACCATAGTTTGCTTTCCATGCAATGTATTGAGCAAAGGGAATTAATTACTTTTTCAATTATCTGCTCTCTATTAAGAAAAATGCAATTCTGCTGCACTTGAATAAGTAAATTCCTCTTTTAAACCATCTTTTGTCTGCTTTAACTGGTCCCAGACTGTTTAAAAGTCCTTATAAGTCATAGGAATGCCCACTGATGAGACAGAATGCATCCATTCATACCATAAATACTCAATAGAAAAAAACATATAAATGTCTTCACTTAAAATGAGCTTATTAAAAGTCTGCAATTTCACATAAAAATGTTTCATATGACTTTTCTGAGCTTTTGTTGCTATTGGAAATATGTTTTCAGCCTTTCCTAAATGAATGCATGTATCTGGCATTAACTGAAGTCTAAGGAGGAAGGGTTAAAAAAAATAATAATAAATGGATAGAGGTAAGAAGGTATTCTCTTCCATATACAATTGGTATCTCTTGGATATACATGTTTTAATAGAAGAGGATGCAAAGTGTGTTTATCTCTGTGCTGATAATTATTCTGATAATGATAACCAAAATACATTGGACATGGATAATACTTACCCCTTATCAACATTGTGTATGATCTTTCCTCTTTTTAATCCGTAAGTCACCACCATACTTTGCTCTAATGCTACCCACCCTTCCCCCCACACTTATTCATACAAAAGGACAGCCAAAGCCACATGTTGGTACTTAGAAATAAATGTACAAAAACATGGATGTACTCAATAAAACATGGCCCAAAAATTATGTTCCTGGATGATGGAACAGAATTTTTTAAAGATGGGTGAATATAGTCTGTCCAAGATTAACAGTCATCTAGAAGTGGCAATTCTCCTTTAAAATAAGTTGCCACCCCCTTCCTAGTTTAACATCCACAGATGTGCTTTTCAAATACAGAAATGGACTTCCAGGCATTTCCAAAAAAATTTTTGGCTCGATTTCAGTATTCTTGGTAAGTCAATCTTTCCAAGAGGGTATCAGTGGTAGAAAATAGAACAAGAATAAGAGAAAATGAAAAGACAAAAACAGTAAAAAGGAATAATTACAAATACATGTTAATAGTATATGAGACAATGTTATTTTTAAATGTCCCACTTGACAGTATCCAACTGTTGTTAAATTTGCTGAAAGAATATGGATGGTGTGTGAGTAGACAAATTGATGTGTTTAGTTAGAAATTATTCAATGGATAAATATCAGAAAGTTTGGTCAACATATATATCTTAAACAAATATAGGGAGAGAAAAGTGTATATAGAATAGAGGACTGAGGAACCAACAAGTTTTAGAGAAGTGGATATGTAATGTGATAGTAATGGGGGGGGGGAGATAATAATATTATAAATATATATAAGAGAGTAAGTAAAGTTTGATAAAATATCAAAGATATTCATGAGTTAAAGAGAAGGTTGTTAGGAATGGATCCTAAGGAAAATGTCCAGATGTGGGACAAAGGTGATGGGTTAGTTTTGGTCAAACAGGAACCATGATGAATCAACATTTGGAAACAGCTGAGTCACAGGATGTGACATCATCATGAGCTGAAAAGTGCAAAGTCACACTGCACAGGGGACTTGTACAGAGGTTACACAGCAGGAAGAGGCTGGACAAAGCGCCTGAACATGGCACATGTGTATAAGGGGTGGAGTCTCTTTGTACAGTGTGGGTTGATAGTACTATGTGTAATGTGACTAGCTTTGTCAGTGAGAACGACATTTGTATACAGAGTAACTAGAAGTAAAACCTCCTTGAGAGATATCAGCATGTTGTCTTCTTTGCTGCTTCTGGGAGAGGGCGAAGGATTTCCCCAGCCTGCACAAAGCTTCATATCACTTCTTTGATGGCCATTCAGGTGCAAAGCTTCAGCATGGTGCAACGCAGTTCACACAATTGTGCTAACAACGGTTATGAGCTCAGTCTGTGCTGTGGAGACTGCCAAGACAACAGCGTGAGTGGCTTGTGTGCTTGGTGTGCCAAAAGTTTTGTCCAGACTGTCTGTGAGTCCGGAAGACAAACAGTTAAGACATTATTATTATTTTTATTATTTTTATTAAGCTTTATTTATATAGTGCTGTAAATTTACACAGCACTGTACTTCCAATCTTTTAATTAGACGGTTCCCTGCCCTCAAGCTTACAATCTAAGAAGACATGACACAAAAGGAGAAGGGAATGGTTGTGGGGAAGGGGACTGGAGGGAGGACTCTGTTTCTTAAGGATAGGCCCGATGGTGTTGGGCCTGCCATTTCACTCCCTCCAGGCTGGATGGCTGCTGGCCAGTGTGGCCTCGAGCAAGATAATAAAGGCAATGGAACCAGTTAAGTTTCCAAAGCTGAATGACAGCAACTATGCATCCTGGAGTCTGTATGCTGATTTGCTCCTTCTCTGGGAAGGCTTGTGGGATATAGTCCAAGCTGTACCATCAAAGGACACAGAACAGGAGGACAGAAAGGTTAGGGCAACACTGTTTCTGACCCTTGAGCCTAGACAGTTGAAATACATGAGAGGCAAGAGGTATGCATATGAAGTACGGCACACACTCAGAGATGTACACCAATCATCTTCTGCATTGTCCAAAATGATTTGGTGTAAAAGGCTGTATGCATGCAAAATGTATGAAGGTCAGTCTCAAACCCAGCACCTAGATGTTTGCTCAAGTTCAGAGCAGAGTCAACATTCCCAGGGAACATATGGCTCTCATCCTGCTGGGCAGTTTAATCAAAGACTATGATTTTATAATCTACAGCCTGCAGGGAGTCCAGAAAGAGATCTCTTGATAGATTTAGTGTCAGTGCACATCTTGAAGGGGCACCAGAGGCAGCCGTTTGAAACTTTCTCTCAGGAGAAAGCTGAGCCGAAGCCAGCATACATCACACAGGATATTCCCCTGGCTCTGCATCCAGAGCAAGCTGCAGTCTGCAAAGTGAGGTGATGCTTCAATTGTGGAGAGGCTGGACATTACTGGAAGGACTGCAAAAAGCCTTCAGCAGCGAGGGAGGAGAAGCAGCATAGAAAGCCCTAGGACTGGAGGAATGTTGCTTCTGTGGCACAGGACAGTGGTTGTTTTGCCCACCAGGCAACCACACAGGGGTGGTTATTTGATTCTGGTATGACTGATTAATAGCCCCTAACTTCTGAAGAGGAGGACACTCTCATGTGTAGTCTATGTAGGTTGGCTGATGGAGGATCCAGCCAGATACAAGACATGAAGACAGTGTACTTTCACAGCTTTGTAAGCGACTTTGATAATGTTTTGTGTGTCACTCAGTTACAAAATTGCTTAGTGAATGTCTCATCCCTAACCTCAGATGGGTATGGGTTACATTTCAAGGGGGATGATTGTACAATCACATTGGACAGAAAGGTGTGGGTTATATTTCAAGGGGGATCATTGTACAATCACATTGGATGGGAAGGTGTGTGCAAAAGCCCAGAAAAAACACCAACTTTACCACATGGTGGATAAAGCAGAGTGTGTGACAGTAAGCAATGAGCCTCTGCATTCAAACTGTGCACACTACCTCCACAGGGTGATCGGACATGCCATATTTTTCAGTTTGAGGAAATTGAGTGGAGTTTGTCCCAATCTAAAGCTGAATGCATGTAGTCATCATCTAGACTGCTCCATTTGCAGCAGGATAAAGCTGAAAGCTTATCCGGTTGCAAAGGAGAGCAATTGCATTACCCAGTGGCCGTTCCAGGTGGTGCATGCTCATTTGCAGGTCCATTAAGTGAGAACTTGGGAGGTAACAAATACCTCATGCTAATAATTGATCTACATACCCATTACAGTTATGCAACCTTGATGAAAGAAAAGAATGAGGCTGCTAACAAATTCGAACTGTGGGTAAAAATAGTGGAACGGGAGTTTGTTTACAAGGCTGATGCTCTTTTAACTGACAGGGGTGGGGAGTTTTTATGCATTGAAGAATTGGAATGTTGAACATTGCGGGATGGTGGACTAGACTTTGGGATCTGTGGTTAATGGAGAAAATTGCAAACAGTAATAACAGAACAAGAGGTTTACACTCTGGATTGACTTTCCACACAATTTGGCATACACGTATTGAATACATCCAGCAGGACTTGGTTTCTAGCCATCCCCACATCTTATCTAAATATGGAAAAATGTCTTCCAAGATTCCTGAACGCATCTTTTGTTTATAATTTCCAGGGCATGGTTTTCAGTTATGGTTTTATTTCTGCTTTTTCGGTAAAATAACCACATTTGAGGGTTTATTGCCGTTGACATTATTTTTATTTGTCATTGTCTTAGTATACTGTTTGTTGTCAAGTTTTGTTTGTAAATTTAAAAAAAAGAGAGACCAGGTTAATTGATGTCACACCATGATTAAGAGGAAGGGTGGACCCAGAGCTTTTTAAAGACCTTGCCATCCCTTCTTCTTCCTCTCTTTGCTTGCACAGCTCGAATCACCATCTCACCTTTACCACATTCTGAGTTTTACTGGTCGCTTTGGGGCTGAGTAAGATTTTTTTTCCCAACCAATTTTTTTCCTACTCCACATTGTCTTTGGGACTTTGATGATTGGACAAGGCTGGCACCTTAAATAGACAGTCAAGCTAGTGGTAGATAATGTCAGATATTGGTGAGCATCTGTGGCATCCTTTTGGTGAAGGTAAGGGTTCTTTAGGTCCTGCAATTGGGGTGAGGGTGGGGAAAGAGACTTTCTTTGGAGCTGGCCTGAGAGTTAAGCCCTTAGTATAAGCTATGAGACAAGGTGAAGAGAATATTGGAAGTCTTCCAGTTGCATGTTGCCTGGAGAGCAACCCAACATTTTGGTTACTTTAGGATTCAGGTGTTTTCATCCAGGGGAAGCTGGGAAGGAGGTCTTAAGTAGGGCCACTTGCCTCAGATGCTCCTGCATTAGATTACTTCCCCTCTTTGTAGCTCTCAAGGAGGATCCAATAAATAGGATAGAATTAAATAAAGTGGTCCTTTAAAACCCACCTTTCTGTTTCTGGTCTCATTATTTCCTGGGTTGGTCAGCAAAATCTCTTTGCACTACCGTGCTTCCTTTCCTCCAGAAGCATTCTTCTCAGCCTCAGAATTCAGCTTCAGTTTCTTTGCCATCACCTGATTTCAAAGCAAGATGGCCAGTGCTAGATCTAGTGAAATCAGAGTTGATATCATCTCTCTTTTGGCATGCTGTCCACCTGGAGATAATCCCATTGAAACACTGCTCTGATAGATTGCCATTATTATTAACAGAGTGCAGCTTTTTAAATAGCAATGGCCACACAGCTGCAAAATGTTCATTTTGCTGCTTACTATGCACTCCTGTACAAAATGAAAGAAGCGTGGTGAGGTGAGACTGCAGAACCATATGACAGGGATGTCTGAAGGAAGTGTAGAGGTGAATTATTGAAAGGATAGATGACACCTCTGGAATATTCATGGCTAGTAGCTTGACTCTATAATATCTATTAATTCTAAATGAGAAGAATAAAAAAGGGAGACATCTCCACAAATATGTCTGACAAAAAATTAGCATATAAAACTCAACTGGGCTTAGAAACTTTGGAAAGTGCTATAGAGAGAATTTTAAAACATCCCCTCTGGACTAATAACATAGTAGAAAAGTTTTGCCCAAAAACATTTTTCCCTCTGGAAAGTTAGCAGTATCTGAATACAGAGAGGCTCAAAATAAAAGTGCTTCTTCAGCAATAATTGATGGAATGGTTTACTTTGCACCCTAGTTGTGAGTCTTATATTGCAAACACCGTATGGCTGAATCAGAAGCTGAATTACAATCATCAAGAGTTTTGTGAACCTTGCCAGCAGTAAAAGCCTTTGTTCTTCAGCTTTCCTTCCTTTCACTTTTCCATCTTCCAATCATGATTAGAAAGTAGTAGACTGTGAAGACATGTAAAACATTAGATTGTTGTTAAGTTTTCTTTCATGTGCTTGATGGTTTTGATCCCCCTTTATTTCTTTTATTTCTTCAAATTTATATGAATCTTACTGCTGGTAAGGTTGCTGATGAGTTAGTCCCACATAAAATTGGCAGGGTTGGCCCTATCATTGTGCTAAGTGAGGTATCAGTGTCAGGCAGAAGATTTTAGGTATCATGAGAGGGCAGTTTATTGTTAGTTACATGATTATCTATTATTATACTTTTACTGTCAAGAAAAGTGAAGAATGTTTATTGAGTTTTCTGCCTTATGTGTCAAAACAGTGGTCATTATGGATTGTCATTATGGAGCCATGGAAACAGGAGTAGCCCCTCCCTTATATCTGATGAACAGATGTACCACTATAGCCAATAACTGGTAGGAGAAAAGATGCACTTGGGAATGATTCAGTAGTGATAATAAATCTCAATTTCCTGAGTCTCAATGGACATTGAGAACAATGAAGTTGGTTTTTTTTTAATCCCATAGCTCTGAAGAACTATGGATGGAAAGAATGCTCAAATATATTAAAAAATGGTTTAAAAAGTTAATATGTGTGCTTTTTTGTTTTGTTTTTAGTGTTGAGAAACCCTGATGAGAAGAATCCTGGGCTGATGAAAAGCCATACAGTTCAAGAGTTATGCACAAAACCCACAAGCGGGTGTTTTGCACAAAAAGATTATTTTCTGTATAGGGATTAATATTTCTGCATTGATATATTATTTTCTATGCAAAAAAAAATTTTTTTTCACTGAAAAACAACTATGTGCAAATTTTGATCAGATGAGTCAGAAACTGTGAATAGCTACCATCTGTATGCCGATGACACCCAGCTGTATCTTTCAGCCCCTGACCTTTCTCCAAGGCTTGAACAGCAAGTCTCATCTTGCCTTACAGCTGTCTCACAGTGGATGCGCCATCGGCGTTTGAAGCTCAACATGTCCAAGACGGAGCTTCTTGTCTTTCCTCCTAAGCCCACCCTTCAACACTCCTTTTCTGTCTCTGTGGACAACATTTCTATTCAACCAGTTCAGCAAACCCGCAGTCTTGGTTTTATCTTTGATTCTTCTCTGTCGTGTATCCCCCAGATCCAGACCACAGCCAAGGCTTGTAGATTCTTTTTGTACAATATTGCCAAAATCCGACCATATCTCTCCGCCTCTACTGCCAAGATCCTGGTCCATGCCCTAGTGATCTCACGACTTGATTACTGTAATGTCCTCCTGGCTGGGCTTCCTTTTTCTCACCTCCGTCCTTTAATCTCTGTCCAGCATTCAGCTGCACGCATTATCACTTCCACCCACCGCTCTGACCACATCTCTCCTGTGTTGGCATCCCTTCACTGGCTCCCCCTCCCTTTCCGCATTCAGTATAAGCTCCTGCTGTCAACATTCAAAGCTCTCCATGGACTGGCCCCTCCTTACTTATCAGACCTTCTTTCTCCTCACCTTCCCACCAAGGCCCTCCGTTCTGGTAGTCAAGGGTTCCTGTCTCAGCCCAGGATTTCCTCTGCCCCAACTAGGATTCGCCCCTTTTCACTTGCTGCCCCTCACTCCTGGAACCTTCTTCCTCCACAAGCAAGAGCCATCACTTCATTAACCAGCTTCAAAACGGAGTTGAAAACCATCCTATTCAGAGAAGCCTTCCCAGGCATCGCATAATTGTCGCTTACTATCTGATGTTCTGTTGTTGGCTGTTTATCGATCCATTTCCTGTATTGCTATGTACTGTATATGCATTATCCTACTTGTGAGTATGTATTTTCCCTGGATAATGATTAACCTTCCATTTTGAAGCCATGCCCTCCCTTCAGTCCATCTGCCTTGGTCCAGGCCTCGGAGGTTGAGAGGAACTGCTGGACCTCTTACCCCTTCCCGTCACCACTCCCTTCTCCTTCTGTGTTATGTCTTTTTAGATTGTAAGCCTGAGGGCAGGGAACCTTCTAACTAAAAGGATTGCATGTACAGCGCTGTGTAAATTTACAGTGCTTCATAAATAAAGGTTAATAATAATAATAAATAATAGCACCAATGGCAAAAGCTTTCTGTGGTGGTGGGACTGTGTGCTCCTATGAGGCAAGAGACTATGCAGGTGGCAAGAGTGCTGCTGGCAGGTTCTCCCATGTCAGGCTTTTGCTGAGAAACCAAACTACATGTGTCAAACAACCATTGGTTAGCAGCAGTAGTAGGGTGTGACACTGACAGAAGATTCCTCAGAGAAATTGACATAGGCACCATAGCTAACACTTGTTACTGAACCCCCTTTTGATGTCTTTTATTATGAAAACCCAATGATGAAAAGAGATAGTGTCAAAAGATGGAACTGCCAGGTCAGATGGCACTCATTAAGCTTCTAACGTATACCAGCAGACAACTACAACTAATTGTGTGGGTAGTATCACAACTGGACTCAAGCTGAAAGGACTTGCTGTTGACATGCTCAGAAGTGAAAAGAAAGTTCATAACACAGATTATAGGAACATGGAATGTGACAAGTATAAATTGAAGTTGACTTGACAGTAGTTGACTTAACAGCAGTTCAAAGACTGTGGTTTTTAAATACTATCTCATAGCATGAAGAAAATTACTGAGCATTTGTACAATTCTCAAAATGTGTGCAGTTTATGTTGTAGAATGAATAACAAACAATCCCCACAAATTTACTCCAATTTGCTGTTTTAATTCCTGCATTCATTTCTTGAAGGGGTCAGGACTTCAAATTCAACTCCAGTAAGTAAATTGGCAAATTTCCATTTCATTCTTATATTCAACTTCTTACTGTCCAACTGAGGATGGGGGAAAAGTGCAACTTTCCTTCTCCTGGGAAGACCAATGTAAGTACACCAGTAGAACTTTACATTCCACCTATAAGGTTTCTATATTTATCCCATATACGTACAGTAGTAAGCAATTTGTATTTTTAGGAACTTTTGTCCCACTGTGAGTAAATCTTTGAAAATTGCAGCTTTTAAAAACTGTTCTCAGGTTAGTACTTATTTTTGTAAAAAAAAAAAATGTACTTTGCATTCATTCAAGGATTCCAATTAGCACTGATGGTAGAAAATTCAGAACAGGTCTGACCAAACACAGGCTGCAGCCCACTTGAAGTTTTATGCCATGAAAATGGTGGAGGAGAAGAAATCATATGTCTATGCCATCATTGTATCTGCACAATGTCAACCAAGAGAATGGTCTGGAATTTTAGAGATCAATTACACTGTAAATTTAAATCAGTTCACTAGACAGCCCACTGTGAACTTGGATGTTGTTGTTGGTATAGGTCCAGCAAATCTATCCTTGGATCGTAATTGTCCTATGAATATGTGGGCATGATCTTAGGCAAGTGAGAGCCACCACATGTGTATTGGACCCATGACCTTCTGAGTAATTAACATCAGCCAGAGGGTGACTGGCTGAGTAGATAAATGAAATAGTTAATGCCTCACTGCAACAAGGTAGTTTTCATCCTGCCTAGAAGAGGTAGTTTTGAGGCCATTACTGTGAAAAAACAAAACACCCATTCTGAACTATAAAGTTACCCACTGATCTCCAAACCCTTCAGGTCACATCTGTGCTCTCTAAGGGGTGAACCTGTTGTCCCTGGGTTTCATAATAATTAGTCAAGGGAGAAAGCTTAGAACTGATTGTCTCCAAATGCACAGGAGAATCCCTGATCGAGGAGGCTGTGCCATATTCTTCCATGTCTACCTCCTGTATTTGGGAAGAGTTCTCCCTTTCCAAGAGAGCCTGCTCTTCTTTGTCCAATACAACTTTATCCTCTGAAATAAAATGAAATGTGGCTACACAGGCCTCAAGCTGCAGCAACTTTTCTTACAGCTCGACAAAAATTTACACTTGCTAGTATAGCTTCTCACATCATCAGGTAGGAAAATGAACATAGCCCTGATGTTGCAGGTCACTGCAACAGCTCCTTCACCTATTGACATTTTGTAATGACTATGGTATGAGCGAAGTGGTTTATATTGAGTATTTTGGTAGAAGCTCTCTTCCAGGTGTGTGCTGTGTCAGCTACTCTTCTACAATTCCAGCACCAAGGATATCCCTTTTCTCCACTTTCCTCAGACCTTTAAGCCTCTGTGCTGGATTACTTCAACAGAACTTTTTTTTTTCCAAGGACCATTCCGCTCTTCCCTGGTTATTGTGTTCAGTATTAACTTCTTTGGAATACTGCATTTTTATTTATTTATTTTAATTGTCTTAAAATATTAATTAAATGGATACTAAGTGATCATGGGATAAATGTTGTAAATAAAATAAAGGTGAATTTCTAGCCATCAGTTCACAGAAGACACTTGATAATGGAATAAAGGGAAAACCTTTTTTAAACAAATCACCCACACCTCTCAAAAAATCACTTCCAGAGAGTTGGAAGGTGAGTCAGCCCTCCATTATAGATGGAAAGCTGTGCAGAGGAGGGGGAATGTTCCAAATCCACACCCTCCTTTTTCATTAGTGGAGACTTCTACTAGATCAAACATTATTATTCACAGAAGGGCACCACTGCACACAACCTCAAATCTTTAAATTGCTATCATATGGATGAAGAGTGTTCAGATCTTTTCATTGTTCCCACTAGTGCTTTGACTTCTGGAAACAT
Source organism: Sceloporus undulatus (assembly GCF_019175285.1). Classification (NCBI taxonomy): domain Eukaryota; kingdom Metazoa; phylum Chordata; class Lepidosauria; order Squamata; family Phrynosomatidae; genus Sceloporus; species Sceloporus undulatus. The sequence goes on along the minus strand of NW_024802935.1, from coordinate 6,993,387 downwards.
TTTAGTCAACTTATATAAGAATCTTAATTCCCCCACCCCCAAACTGCTTAGAGGCACACAAACTGCTCCTTTAAGACTTCTTTAAAAGCCTTTTAAAATTATGAGTAATTACTGTAGTTATCAATATTCTTGAAGATGGCTGTACAATAAAGAGTAATAGACAATTTTTCAATGATCTCATAATTAAGTTCTTAATGGTATGGCAAAGATTTTATACAGCCAGCAGAATATTTTTTTTTTACAGAAGACAGAAGTACATGAACAAAATGTAGTTGATTGATAACACTTAGAAAGCAAAATGATGATGCACAAGAGAAAAGCCATTATTTATTTATTTATTTATTTATTTATTTATTTATTTATTTAAATGACATGTATTTATGCATTGCTTCTTACCCAATGAGTACAAGAGACAATCTACAAAATTCATATTAAATCAGTACAGTGGTCTGCCCCTGCACTCACAAACCCTTACATAGTCAACATTCACTTGTCACAGTTGTGAAAACTGCATTTTTATTTCTTTGTCCAGTGTTGATCACCACTTATAGGAATTTGTAATCCAAACTGACCAGAACTTGTGAGATACAAATAATTGAACAAGGCTTTGTTGCTCCTGTTTTGTGCTGATCTCATTCATGGGCAACCCTTATTCCTCTATAGTCAGAACCAGCAGGTTCCTACCAGGCCACCAACATACCAAGACATGTGCTTCTGTTTTTCTTCCTCTTATTAGAATTTTTTTTTAAAAAAAATGCCTTGTTAGTTTGGAGGTGTGCGCATGCGCACGCGTGCGCGCGCACACACACACAGACACATTGTACATGGTCTAAGGGAGGAGGGAGAGGAGAAGAAAATGGGTGCAGGATAGTGTAATGCAGGAAAAGAAAGAGTGTAGGAAAACAAAGAAATAACAATTCTGCAAATGTGAAGTTTGCAATTGCTATTTCTTTGTTTTTCCACATTGTCTCTTCCTTCATCACTCTAACTTGCAGCTATCTTCTTCTTCTACTTCCTCCTCCTTTCCCTCTTCTTCTTCCTCTCTCTCCTCTTCCTTCCCCACATTAGACCATGTACTTTAGTGTGTGAATGTGTGCCTTCAAGGCACCCGTTGACTTATGGGGACTATTAATTTCTTAGGGTTTTCTTGCCAAGGAATACTCGGAGGTGGTTTTGTCAGTTCCTTTCTCTGGAATATAGCCTATCCATGTGTAATTTATACATAAAGTTACTGTTTGCAAGGACGACTGAGCTTGTTTCTTTTTCTGTTTGATTCTGTGAGCTGGGGTGGGGGTAGACTGGTTATTGTTCAGCTTCTGCTTTGCTAATTTCATTGCTCTGTTTGTGAAATTCAGTGCTATCTCTTACATTTCCCAAGATATCCTTGTCCACGGGATGTCCTTGCCTTTCAATTTAGAAGAAGCCCAGACATTGGCCGGTTACACACCAGCACTTTAGTGCGTGACGAGCACGCACTAGGGTTACAAAAGGGCAGTGCTTCTGCACCGCCCTAACCATTAGTTCCGTGTCGTCTGCACAAACGGCGCAGTCCCTTCCAACGGCTCGCCGTGATGACACTTCACGGCCCCATGCTGCTCTAGACGGGCGGCAGCGGTACGTGATGTCCTCAATCGTGGCAGGGCGCTTAGGCGCCCTTTCCGTGGACCAGGAAGGAAGCTCCGTTTCGGAGCTCATTCCTGGTCCGCAGACGCCGCTTTTGCTTCGCTGGGCGAGCCTTCAGATTGCTGCGCCCATTGCGAATTCAAGGCGACGCCAAGCGGCCCCTTTCTCCCCCTCCCCGCCACCGCGGGGTGTCCTTGGGGCTTCAAGCCCCAAGGACACCCCTTTTCAGGCTGCGGGGAAGCGGCATTTTGCTGCTTCCCCGCAGCCTGAAAAGTGGCGGATCGGGGCCTCAGCGGCTGCCGTTCTAGCAGCTCAGGCCCCGATCCGGCGGGGAAAGGGGCGGGTACAGCCCGCCTCAAAGAGGCGGTCTGTAACCCGCCCTTGTCTTCAGAGCCTGAAGGGTGGTTTACCCTCTCTGATCCTTTACCATAAATGTCCCAAGTTCTTGTCCCCACCGTATTGTTTCTGACACTCTTGTCTCTACCTCCTCCTGTTGCCAGCCTTCCCAGTCTGCCCCAGCAGATCAGGAGTCTTTTGGAGTTTCCATCTCCCCGCATCTTTCCTTTGCTCCTTTCTCAACTCTGTTTTCACAATGCATACAGTTGTCTTTCCTGCCTCCATACAGCTTTAATTAACCCACTCACCTTCTTATTTCCCTGGCCCTTCCATCTCAGTGACAACTGTGGCTGTCATGTTTTTGGATGATGCTGGAGATGTGAGGTGTTTATCTGTAATGTCATCCACAGACACAACTGCCTTCTATAATTGGCTTTTCCTTCAGCATGAATGGGGCCATGATGAGAGCCGCACCACATCTGCTGCTCTGCTACAAACCCATTAGCAACAAGGAAAATTTCTGAGCTCATATAAACTGTTGTTGTTGTTGTTGTTCTTTTCTTTTCATATATCCCACCTTTTTCCCAATATAGGGACTCAAGACAGCAAATAAAATAAAACATGGAGAAGAAAAGAGTCTTATCACAGAATAACATATGGTTAAATCAGTATGAATACACAAATTGTTTCAACACATGTCACTTTAGGGGATGCATACTCACTAACATGCTTAGGAATTCAGTCTAACTTTGGAATATTTAATGGGGCTTTTTAAAACAGTAAAATGCATAGGATTGTACAGCATTGCAATAATCAGTTGAAAATGAATCTGTAAAAAATAGCTGTATGCATTTCCACATACAGTTTTCCGTCAATATTCATTTTTACCACCCCCCCCCCCCCCCAAAAAAAAAAACTTCTTAGCCTTTTGATCGTTTTTGCACATTATTTTTATGGCTATATTCATTTTTGTGTTCTTCTTCCCTGAACATACATATCTTGGACACTTCTGTTAATTGGAAAATGACATTTAAAAACCTGTGAGAAATACTGACATATATGTTCATTTCAGCTCATATAGAAAGTGTAGATTAGGTTATTTCTCCCCTTGCCTACTTTTAAGGCATAGGATTTTGCTGTAAGCAAAATAAATCATTGAATTGAAGTTACAACACAGAAAAGATTTCTCTTTCAGTGAGTGATGATGATTTTATAGTCTCCAGAATGCCATATAAAAGCCAGGCTAAGCAGATTTTGCTCAACAGATGCACATTTGTTAACTCTACAAGGTCTACACATTTCCTCTTAAGATTTTATTTCAGTTATGAGGAGACTGCATTAGTAATCATTCAAAGTGTTACATGCTACAGCTGAGACAGCATTCCTCAAGCTAGGCAGTTTATCTGCCCTGGCTAGTTGTGTGTCTCGTGTACATGTCTGGATGACATGCACACATAATGAAACAACAAATTTGGTTTGGGTGATTCTCATTGCTACATCTTAGTCACAAGAGGCACAAGTTACCTCTGTGGAATAGAGAAACGCCTACCCTCTTAGGCTGGTGCACAAACATATCCATGTCCTATTAAGCTGTATCTGATAAGTAGACTTAAGTCTACAACAGCTTAAGCTATCAACTCAGTATCAAAGGTGCTACAAGATCCCTTTGCATAGTGATATAATGTACCATATGTGGGGATGCCTCAGTGAATGACAGAATGACAGTTAACCAGGATATGAACTGGTATCTATCACTGCGACCTGGCTGGGTGGAGGTGGAAGGGCTGGGTGAAAAGGCACTTTATTTCATATTTGTCCACTGGGCTCTCAGTACAGCAGCAACCAAGACTGTAAAAATATGTTCTTGCAGTGCTTTCAAGTCATCTGTTGATGTATTGTGACCCCCTGAATTTCATAGGGTTTGCTGTTGCTTCTTCAAAATAAAGCCTATAACACCTACTCCATTCCAAGAACTAACCAGGCCTGACCTGCTTAGCTTCTGAAATCAGAAAGGATCTGGTACCTTCAGGGTATTGTAGTGGCCTATCCATTCTTCTGGCTAGTTACCCTACTACACAGACTGTTGAATTTCATTGTTTTTATTTGAAGGTACTTGACTGGGATTTTGTCAGTTTAGAATCCTGCTGCTCAACAGTCTATTTTCATGAAATATCCAGGGTGGTCTCAAGGATGGTGTTGGAATCCCCCCTTATTTTGGTCAGAGGACTTTGATATCTATGATAAGGCTACCTCTTTGGGAGCAGAGCAATCCATGATGGCTACTGAGCAGTCCTAATTATCCCATGCTGTAGAGGAAGCTCTTAACCCTGTTTGTTGTAGCTGCCAGTAGTCTAAGAGTGGTACTCTCTGATGGCATTTAGATTCCCTGGAACTCAGAGCCTCTATCTGGATGGGAGATGGGAAATTAAGATGATTTGGCCCAGGAGGTAGATGTATTGTGGGTGGTTTTCTGATGGCTGTTGGGAATTCTCCTGTCACTTCATCAGGCAATTTTGTCAAAGTGATCTCTGGAATCAGGAAATGGTTTGAGCAGTGGACATAATCACTGAATATCCTCTGTTGTAGAGTGAAGCCAAATTAGCCCCCTGGATTTTAGTGATGAAACTAATGAGACGGTTACTAGAGCAAGGCTGGCAGAAAAATGAATATATCTGACTTAACTTGTGGTAGGGCACTTAACACCTCATCTCCTCTGGCATTATTATTTCTGCCAAGAGACTTCTACCAGAGCTTTCTGGGGGCAAGGGGGGAATCAGATGTCTTTTACATTTGCCCATAAGAAGAGAATTCAGACTAATTATGCCCTCACTCAGTACACACAACCTGGACCAACAGCTGAGTTGCTGCAGCCTCCCCACAGTCATCCCATGCTTAGTGGGAGCACTGGGGGATCAGAGAAACATATGAGTATGTTTCTAAAGATGGACAGATGACCTCTGGAGTAAACCACAACTTCATATCATCCATGGTGGCAACTGATCAGTCCTAATTAGATGTACTTATTTTGTGTCTAGCTACAGGGACATAGCCAGACACTTCTCCACCTACCCACCCCTATCACCAAGCACATATCATCAAGTACTGACTCTACAGTACTTCTCAGAGTTGATGAATGCCCATCTGTAGTGTAGTTCCTCATGGAGAAGTACTACATTGCACTGGGCTATATAAGATTTTGGCTATAACCCATATAACATGTATTTCAGCAGGTCAGTTGCTCTCATCCACCGATTCATTATCTAGAATTTTTTTCAATGCTACTGGACTCTGAGTGGAAATTAATGCACAGAATAATAGATTTTACAATAATGCACAATATAAATCAACTGGAAGACATTTCTGTATGCAAAAATATGATTCTTCTCTCTTCTCTTTTATCATACAAAATATTCCTACAAAAGAAACGTAAGAACAAAGAATTACTGTAAGCTATATGTATAAAATCCCTTATGGGCATTAGTGAACTAGATTGCCCACATGTGATTAGTATTTTAGTAGGATTTAAGAAAACCAATCTAGTTTTTCACAAGCAGAATGTTTTTTTATTGATCATGCTAACATACCCTGTGTGAGAATGATTAGCAATGTAACTTTTTTATATATCTTCTTCACATTGCTTATCAAGTTGAATTTTAAGAAAATCAGCATATGATCAATCTGAGCATTCCAGAACCTTCACTCTTTCATTAATTTAGAGACAGAAGTGCTTGTAGCTAGAATGAGCTGACATTTCCAAAGTTCTTGACATCATTCAGAGAAAAAGCCTTACACATTACTGGATGACTTAAACATAATGAAGATATTGTCTCTTGTATATCAGGGTTTTGCTCTGGTTTGAATTATTTTGCCTTCCCACACCATGACAAACATGCTTTAAAAGGTCATCAGTTCATTACAGCTTTGGATGCCCCTTCCCACATTTGACTTTGACATTTTCTATAACTTAATAGAAAATTATAGTGTCATATTAGCAAATCTAACAAAAGTAGATACTAGCTTCCTAACCGTAGCTTCTGTTTGTTTTATGTTTTAATGAAAGGGTGCATAACCCATACTCTCTCCCTCTCCAAGGTATTATAGTGTTTGTGGAATTTACCAAAATGACCACCTCTTGCTGTTGTTGCTGTTGGAATAAGCATTCAGAGGGTCTGCTTCTGAAAGGGCATTCTGGCAACCAGCTCTCATAGGTCCCTATTTCCAGGTTTCAAGAGTATATGCATATTTTGCATATGGAAAGCAGCACTATATGGAGATGTCTTTGGTAAAAACTACAGTTGGACCCTCCCCCCCAGTGAAAACAGGGGCTCATGCATAGGCTTGAATGGGGTGCGCCCCTGTGCGCGCGGGCCATTGAAAATAGTGGAGGCTGCCTCTCCGTGGATATTCAAGGTCACAGATCTCAGATCGTGAGTTAGGAAGGGTGACTGTATATTTTAAAAATGTTTTGGGCCATAGAGCAGCAGCTTATTTGTAAGGGGGTGGGGGGAATAATAACACATAACTGAATAGGCCCCTAGACTGACGTGATAAATGCTACAGCTGTTCCTACCAGCTCCTGCTGGAAACCGAGAGCAAGCTCTTAACACTGAAAGCTACATCTGCTAGTACTGTTGCCATATTCTAGTCCCTCAAATATAAAATAGCTCATTTGCATTTTAATTGATCCAACATCCATCCCCATCCTTCAATACTTACAGAGACCTGAATGTTGGAGTATTAACATCAATGCTTGTTTTGTAGGTGTTTATCACACTATACTCTTATAGTGCTACTACTCCACTTTAACTGCTCTAGCTGCCTCCTGTTGCATTCTGGGATTTGCAGTTTTATGGAGGGGTATTTAGAATTCTCAGGCAGAGAAGAGGTCACTTCCCATACCATTCCCTTTTCTGGGGGTCAATAAAGTTTATTGCCCTTTGTTCTCTGACCTCTTCCTCTCTCTACTCTCACCAAGCATGGACAGAAAAAACAGGTTGTGCTTGTAAATACATTTTTCTTCTTACTCACATATGTGAGAGTCAGCTCTAGGGAATTTTCTACCAAGTATAGTTTTCTTTATTGATTAGTTATTTTTAGAGAACCTAGATGTAGCAATAAAGTATGTTTCTTTTTACCTCCCAGTGTATCCTGTTTATTTGCCAGAAGCTAATATCTAGTTGTTTTTACCAAATACCTATAGAGTACATGCTTCTTGTTGTGTTGCTGTGCTGCTGCTAAACTGATTTAACCACAATTAACCATAATTCTAACACTGGGAATTGTATCCTAATCCTCTACTTAAAAGCTGATCCCTTACATTGCCCATAATTATGGCTGTGGAATGCAGAGGGACACCATCAGTGGTAACATAGGGTTTCAGATGAGTACAGTGTTTTTCACCCATGTAGACAAGCTCTGCATCAATCTACTCTAGTTTGTCTCTCTTCCTTGCCACTACCAGATGGTTTTGGGAAAAGTGCTGTCACTAGCATAGTGCACCAGCAGAATTCTAGCCATAGCATTCAGATTAAAAATAATTTCATTCATTGCTATGAAAGAATGTGTCATCAGTCCATCAGAACTGGGAAGCCCTTTCAGTTAAAAAGGCAAACATAAGAATATGTCCAAATGACTTATTTTCTTTCTTCAGGGGTTGAAAAAAATGTATCGTTTGGACTACAACTCACACAATACAGTATATGCTGGCCTTACTGGCCATAGGATTTGAAAAGGTGTGGTTAAAAAATGGCTGGAATTCCACATGCACTAATAACTAGTTGTGTAGCTAGGAAATGCTGTCTGGTCCATCCAACCCCATCCTGACTTAGTGGGCAACCAATGCTTCAAGTGATTGGGCTGGTTTCTCCTGTTGATCAGGATGCCACAGATTGATGTTTCCACCCCATCTCACAAGTGATCTCCAAAGCAACAGTCAGAAGCAGGATTCCTTTCACAGTTTCTCCTCACTCCAGAGATTGCTCATAGGGGAGGGTGGAAATGTCAGTTTGCATCATTTTGATCAACAGGAGAACACTTCCATCAATCACAGTGGCTGCTGCCCAGTAAGTCAGAACTGGGGGACCTTTATAATCCCCATGGACATAGATCAGATATGAATGTGAAACTTCGGTTACTTGGGTAAGTGATTGGGAATTCCAACCATAACTTTTTGCAAGTTCTGTTCTCTCTCTCTCTCTCTCTCTCTCTCTCTCTTTCTCTCACCCTCTCTCATTCTCTCTCTCTCTCTTTCCACCCCAAAAGCTTGGTCCACATGCAGCATTTTGGCAGTTTTGCTCAATAGCACCTGCTCTTATAGGCTAACCCTCTTACAAGGTACCTGCTGGGTAAAATTCCTCTTTAGTTTTATGTCCAGCTTATGTACATTTGCCCTGCATAAGCCTCAGAAAATCTGTCATCTAAGGAGCACAACACACTTTAGAGACAGTCTGGAGAGTTAGATAAGTAGTTTTAGTATTTTTATTGCCACGATCATTTTCATGGAACATGGAACCAAGGAATTGTTTAATGACTTGATACAACAAGACACATAATGTGCTGGGCTCAGAGTCTTGGCTCAGAGTCCTGTGCCATTTGTGTTTCTTTCTTCTCATTAGGGACTCAGAACATGAGACTGACTGATGCCATTCAGGAAAAGGGAAGAGGACAAGAAAGAGAGTAGTGATTGTAAGGGTAAAAAAGAATTTAAAGGCGTGGGCAGCTAGTCTGTGCTTGAACAGCCTTCCAATTGTCAGAACAATTCATAAACCTAAGCAGACATAGAAGGGCCATAGGAATTTTTCAGATCACAGCATACTCAAGATCCCCAGTTGTTGTTGTTGTTTCTGACTGCACCTTAGTGACACCTCTCTTGCCAGACTGGATTCTTGTTTTCAATCATCTACCTCAGACGCATATATAAGATGTTTTGAACTGTTGTTCTCCTTTTCATTACTTGGCTCAGGTTACAATTTGAAAGCCTTCTGGAGAAGTTATATTGGAAAAGTTCAGTTGATTGCAAAGTGTGCTTGTAGCTTGTTGCTTTACAGCCTGGTTCTTTGCTGATGTTTGAGTGATTTTCTCCTGACGCATAGATCAGAAATAGGCAGATCAGTCAATTTCTGATCCAATTTTGCATATGTTCATTCATAAGAGTGTTAGCAAACCCCTTTTTTCACACCGTGTGTCTGAAGATTGAGCTTTTTTCAAATATCTGACTGTTACTAAGCTAGCTGTTAATGAGCTAGCTTAATGCCCACCTCTTCTCTCAGAACACAGCTAAGAGTTTGAAAACTGCAGTTTTTGAAAGCTATTTGCAGTTTGAGGCTTATTTTGCACAAAATGTGTATTTGGTTATTTTGCATAGGAAAAAATATTTTGTGTGTGTGTGCAGAAAATACCTTTTGTGTGTGGGAAAAATAATATTTCTCCACATAAATATTTTCTGGGCAGAAATCTTACTCAGGACATTCTGTTTTCTGTGCAAAAGAAACACATGCAATTTTTGCTTGGAGTATGTCCCAAAGTGCAAATTATCTCATCAGTCCAAGGTTCTTGTCACCAGGGGTTCCTGACACTCAAGAATATGATGATTTAAATAAATACATATATAAATGTTGGGATATCTTCCCATTCCTATCATAGGTTGAAGAGACAAAAGTCAGTCTAAGGTGCATTACAGACAGCCCTAAAGCGGGTGGTCTGCTGCCGCCACTATTAGCTGCAGCGGGAAGCCGCAGCGGCCAGACCGCGAGGCTTCTGGCCGCAGCGATAAAGGAGCACCGAAATGGCGCTCCTTTTTGGGCCCTGGAAGTGGTGCCATGAAGCGCGAGGTGCGCACTCGCGGTGTCACTTCTGGTGCACCACATCTGGACGCTGTGCATCCAAGACGTAAAAATGGCAGCGCCCATGTGGATGGGCGCTGCCATTTGGGACGCGCTCCACGCATGTTGGGAACAGGGCTAGTTAGGAAGGGGCAACCCTTCCTAACCCTAAGACGCCCCTTCCTAACCCTCTGTCTGGGAAAGCAGCCAAAGGGCTGATAAGACAGCTAGTTCTCAAACAAACAAAACCCCTCCCAAAACAGCAAAGTCAGTGTAAGCTACCCAGTCCAGGAGATTCACAGTAGCTCTACCAAAAGGGATTACCAAGAGAATTGTCAGACGGTCCGAGGTTCAGGGTATCAGAGAGGCAGGTAGATAAAGCAGTCCAAGGTCAAGGTTTCCGGGTAGTCAAGATGGTCTAGAAGACAAGAAGCCAAAGGAGCCAGAGAAGAGTCTTTCCTGTAAAAGAGTCAGATATCCACTGGCAAAGAGTCACAAATGCTCCAGGTGCTTAAGAAGGCAAGGAGCCGGCCTTCAGCTGTGTCTGATTACGAACACGCTTCTGATAAAGCCTCCGTGATCTTCGAAGGCCCTCTCTTTCTGCTCGACGTTCCTTGAAAGTAGGCACACTGCTCAGATCCTCCTCCATGTCCACATCCTTGGCACCACGCAAACTTGACTGCTGAACCTCTGGAGGGGCCATAGACTCTGCTCCAGCAGAGCTAGGGCCAGCCTCTGGCTCCTCCATTACAGGTTCAAGTCCCAGGGGCTCTGGCTTCTCCATTACAGGTTCAGGTCCCAGGGGCTCTAGCTCATCCTCTGAGTCCTCTGAGCCGTCCTCCAGGCTGGGCATGACACCCTAGGATGCACGGAGTGCATCATAAATGGCGGTCTGTAACCCGCCCAAGAACCTGAGGAGGTCTAACTTTCTATATATTTTTATGTATGCAAGCACTTGCATCTTGAGTGCTATCTGAGTTGCATCTCTATGGCCTGGGACAGATAGGCCCGAAGCAGCATGCTGTCGCTGCCGATACTTGGGTCCAAGAACGCACAGTAAAAGCATGCTTCTGAGTCCTAGTGTGGCATGGCAGTGGCATTATGGCAGCATCCTGTCCATACAGGTGCTACCATGATGATGTAAGTGACACGCAGTGTATAGATGTCGCTGCACGTCATTTACATCACGAGTACGCCAATGGCATACTCGTGACATGCGGTTGACATCCTAAAAAAACACAGGTTTTCCAGGTTCTTTTTGGGGCAGAGTGACACCAGGCAGTTCATCTGCTGTGGCGTCCCTCTGCAGGCAAACAGGTCACTGCCAGCCCATCATTTTGGGGCAGTTTATACCGGGCCTTTGTCACCTATACTTTCTATCCTGTGTCATAAGTTCTGGATTTATTTTCTTCTTACAATGTAAATTTCAAAAACATTTTAACATGTTAAAATCCATTTTATTAAATGTTTTATCACAAAAAGCAAACATACTTTGGTCCATTCTATTGAATTGTTGAAAATCTCAACATTTCAGGAAGTGTGAAATCTGAGATATAATGAAGTTCCATTATGTAGGTTAATCCAAGATGTATAGATCAGGCCAAATCACAATGGGACATGAAGGAGAGCCCTTCTAGTTTACATCAATTCCCAGACAGGGATATAAAGGAAAGTCCAAAACTATTTACCAGCAAGGTGCTGGTTGATTGACAGTGGATTTCCAAGTTTCAGCAAGAGTTTTTCCCCCCCAGCATTGCCTTGAAATGCCATGGATTGAACCTGGGAGGCTGCTGTATGTAAAGCAAGTGTTCAACAAGTGAGGCCTCTCCATCAATAGGCCTTAAATCATTTGATAGCTGCTAGACAGACAGGAAATACTAGGAAAGAAAGAGAACCCTGGGAAATAATCCAAGCTTGGGGTGTGTGTGTGTGCTTGTGTGTGTGTGTATCTCAAAGGAGAACTATTGAATGAAGCAGAGGAAACATATTTAATATAATATCTCTCTCTCTATACACACACACACACACACACACACACACACACACACACACACACACCAACACACACATACATATATTTAGTATAGCAAAATATATATATTTATGAATATGAACTTTACTGATATCCCTTTTTATTGTAAGGAGGAAATCTATAATAAATTTTTCTTCATTACAATAAAAGTATACATTCTGAATATATAATTGAGAATTTTAATAAAATAAAATAAAACTTTTCTTACAGACTTTTTGTTCCTTTTCAGTGAACTTTATGTGTTCCTGGTATTTTAATTTTTTAAACATATCCCTTGTGAATATAGTAAGACATTTGGAACAGGAATCTCTTGGTCATTTTCTCTTTTTTATCATACCTTCCACTTTCTTCTATGTCTTGCACGTAGTCATAATTTTTAAACATGTCCATTAGGTTGCTTTAAAACCTTTTTGTAGTCACTAAGAATCTAATTATAGCTTCCCAAAGGCTCTAGTTGTCCAAAGGAGCTGAAAGTATTCAGTAATCCAAATCCCAATGAATTCCAGTGGGTGCTATCTCATTTCTAATATACAGAGCTTCTTGGAACAGCCAACTTTATTTTTCATGGTAAATATGAAACCTTGCTAATGAGGAAGCCAGGGTATACTTTTCCTCTTTGACATCTCTGTTGAATGCTGGGGAATGCTGAGAGTGAGGGTGTGGTGCTGTACTGCTGTTTGAGTGCACTGACATGAACACCAACAAACGAGCAGCAGGCTTACACTAGGACAATCTGGTACCAGCATTATTCTTATCAGTCAAGTCAAGCTGTTTAATGTTGTAGTATGGAACACATAATGTACAATATTAATCCGGTTATGAAATTTATATGCTGATGAAGATCTTGGTGAGTCGAAACGGCCACACAGGACTCCGGAGGTAGCCGTCCCATCGGTGTTCAACCCATAAAGAACCCTGCTACCAGCTAATATTATCAGTTCCTACTTCAAGTTGGTTTGTTCCAAGCATCATCTATTATTTTTGCTGTCTAGTTTTTGAACTTTAATATTATGTTGCAGCAGTAGAACCATTTTCACTGCTCAAATTAGCAACATTGTTCACATGGACTGTTATTATCCACTTGTCTGATGCATATTGTCTATTGTTGATGTCTTTTATAATTATGTACCCTGATATATATATCTTGTAAATAGAAGAAGTTTAGCAGTTACACAGATCTCTTGTTGTCCCCTCGTGTTCAGATTGCACTGACATGAAGCCTACATTAAAAAGAGCAGTCTTGGCACATGAACAGAGCTAGTATCACAGCTGGAACTTGTCCTTGCAGGGGTGGAGTACTTTAGAAAAGGTCTACCCTTGAGGACAAATTGATCCCTTGAGGTTCCAGGAGCTTGTCAAGAGTTTAATGGCTGGTATTACCAATGATGGTATTGAAGCCCTGGTTAATAGGTGGAATCAAAATCTAACCAAGGCTACTGACATGGCATCTCCCAAATATCCTCTTTGACCTGTTACTAACCAGACTTCTTAGTATACAGGGAATTTTAGGAAGCTGGAATGGAAAGTATGACAAGTAGAGTGCAGGTGGTGGGAAACTATTTTTATATGAAAAGAGATGATGTAGGAAACATCTTTGTGCCTGTAGAGTTGCAGTATGTGCAACAATTTTTCTCTTCTCTGCACATATTGCATCTGTGAATTCATATCCAGCTGATCTATTCAGAGTATTGAGCGCTCTAACTCAGAATTCTCTTTCCTGAACCTGATCTTAGAACATTCAGGACTTACTATGATTTTAATGACTATTTTACAGATAAAATCTCCTGTATAAGAGCTGACTTGGGTACCCTCATTGGAGCAGAAGTCAATAATGTGCTGTCCAATTACTCTGTGAGTGAGATTACACTGGATCAGATTCAATTGGTGAGTATTGCTGACATGGATAAACTACTGGGAAAGTAAGGACTGGTCATTTAGAAATGAGATGCAATTAGATTTCAAATATAGCACATTATTAACACATCTCACAGGGAGGGAAACTTTCTTGTTTAAAAGAAGCAGTGGTTAGGCCACTTCAGAAAGTGCCCTCCCTGGATCCTCTGGACCCTAATAATTATAGACCAATATCTATACTTCATTTTTTTTGGGCAAGGTGATTGAGAATACAGTTGTCTTCCAACTCCGAGTAGTTTTGAATGACATATGTACACTTCTTTAATCCATTTCAAACCAGCTTCAGAGCTGGATGCTATGGCCACCTTAGTGGATAAACTCCATCTTAATATTGACAGGAGAAGTCTGTCCCTTTTGATGCTTTCAGACTTCTCAGTGGAATTTGATACCATTGAACATGGTTTCCTTCTGGAAAGTGAGGTAGGTTTGGGAATCAGAAGTATTGTAGTGCAGTGGTTCTGGTCTTACCTTGCAGGTCTTACCTTGCAGGCAAGTTCCATATAGTGGTGTTAGGGGATAGTTGCTCCTCAAAAGAGTTGTTATATGGTATACCACAAGGTACCATTTTATTCTTGATGCTTTTTAACATAGGATCATAGGATCGTAGAGTTGGAAGAGACCACAAAGGCCATCCAGTCCAACCCCCTGCCATGCAGGAAATCTCAATCAAAGCATCCCCAACAGATGGCCATCCAGCCTCTTCTTAAAGACCTCCAAGGAGGGAGACTCCACCACACTCCAAGGGAGCTTGTTCCACTGTCGAACAGCCCTTACTGTCAAGAAGTTCCTCCTAATGTTGAGGTGGAATCTCTTTTCCTGTAGTTTGCATCCATTGTTCCGGGTCCTGTTCTCTGGAGCAGTAGAAAACAAGCTTGCTCCCTCCTCAATATGACATCCCTTCAAATATTTAAACAGGGCTATCACATCACCTCTTAATCTTCTTAATCTACCTCTTGCAGAACATTTTCAGCGATGGCCCCTAGACTCTGGAACAATTTACCAGAAGAGGTCTGTCTTATCACTTCCTTGGAAGCCTTCAAAAAGGCACTGAAGATGGATCTCTTCCGGTGGGCCTATCCAACTGATTTCCTCTAATCTGATTTGTACATCTGAATATATGATTCAATCCTTATGACTGAGCAACACTGTAACAACTTTCTCCTTTTCCCTTTTATTTTTTATTTCTTTAATTGATGTTTTTGAATTATGTATGTATTTTAAGTTGTTTTTACTTCTGTAATCCCACTTCAATCCGAAGGAGAAGTGGGAAATATAAATAAATATATTATTATTATTATTATTATTATTATTATTATTATTATTATTTTCTTCAGGCTAAACATCCCCAGCTCCCTAGGTCGTTCCTCATAGGACATGGTTTCCAGACCCTTCACCATTTTGGTCACCCTCCTTTGGACATGCTCCAGTTTCTCAACATCCTTTTTAAATTGTGGTGCCCAGGACTGGACACAATATTCCAGGTGGGGCCTGACCAAAGCAGAATAGTGTGGGACTACTACTTCTTTTGATCTAGACACTATATTTTTATTGATGCAGCCTAAAATTGCATTGGCCTTTTTAGGTGCTGCATTGCATTGTTCACTCATGTTCAACTTGTGGTCTACTTGGACTCCTAGATCCCTTTCACATGTAGTCTCATTCAGCCAGGTGTCCCCCATGATCCTATATCTGTGCATTTTATTTTTCTGCCCTAAGTGCAGTACCTTACATTTCTCCATTTTGAATTTCATTTTGTTAGCTTTGGCCCAGCTTTCTAGTCTATTCAGGTCATTTTGAATTTTGATCCTGTCCTCTGGAGTATTAGCTATTTCTCCAAATTTGGTGTCATCTTCAAATTTGATAAGTATGTTCCCAATTCTGTCATCCAAGTCATTGATAAAGATGTTGAGTAACACTGGCCTCAGGACAGAGCCCTGTGGGATGCCACTGGTCACTTCTCTCCAGGATGAAAAGGAGCCATTGTTGAGCACCCTTTGGCTTTGGCCGGTCAACCAATTACAGATCCATTTAACAGTTACTTTGTCTAGCCCACATTTTACAAGCTTGTTTGCGAGAATGTCATGGGAA
This sequence comes from Sceloporus undulatus, assembly GCF_019175285.1. NCBI lineage: Eukaryota > Metazoa > Chordata > Lepidosauria > Squamata > Phrynosomatidae > Sceloporus > Sceloporus undulatus. Next base: position 6,977,574 of record NW_024802935.1, on the reverse strand, counting down.
ACCTTGTCAAAGGCCATACTGAAATAAAGATATACTATATCCACAGCATTCCCATCATCTACCAAGCTGGTAATTTTATTAAAGAAAGAGATTAGATTTGTCTGGTATGGCTTGTTTCTCTAAAACCCATGTTGACTTTTTGTGATTATGGAATTGCCATCTAGATGTTCACAGACTCTCTGTTTAATCATCTGCTTTAGAATCTTTCCTGGTATTGATGGAATCATTGGGAGAGATCATGGCAGGCATGGTGCAAGGTGCATCATTCTGTTGATGATACCTAAATATACTTCCTTATGACTTCAATAAAAGCCTGAGCTGAGGATAGGGTTGAGGTGGCTTGGTGGTTAGCAGTTCGAGGCCCAATAAGTTCCTGTCACTAGTTCCAGCTTCTGTCAGTCTAGCAGTTTGAAAGCATGCAAATGCAAGTATATAAATAAGTACCACTTTGGTGCAAATGTAACAGCATTCGGTGCTGTCATACCGGCCACATGATCACTAGAGTAGTCCTCGGACAACACTGGCTCTTCAGCTTAGTAACAGATGAGCACCACTCCCTGCAGTTGGTTACGACTAGACATTCATGTCAAGGGACTACCTTTACCTTTATTATTATGATTATTTTATTATTATTAACCTTTATTTATAAAGCGCTGTAAATTTACACAGCGCTGTACATACAATCTTTTTAAACTGGACGGTTCCCTGCCCTAAGGCTTACAATATAAAAAGACATGACACAAAAGGAGAAGGGGAAGCGGATGAGGGCCAACAGTTCTTCTCTACCTCCGAGGCCTGGATCAGGGGAGATGGACTGAAGGGAGGACATAGTAATACAGGAAATGATTCAATAAAACAGGCAACAAAAGAATATCAAATAGCAAGTGACAATTATGCAATGCCTGGGAAGGCTTCTCTGAACAGGATGGTCTTCAACTCAGTTTTGAAGCTGGTTAAAGAAGTGATGGCTCTTGCTCGTGGCGGAAGAAGGTTCCAGGAGTGAGGGGCAGTGAGTGAAAAGGGGTGAATTCGAGATGGGGCAGAGGAAATCCTGGGCTGGGACAGCAGACCTTGACTACCAGAACGGAGGGCCGTAGTGGGAAGGTGAGGAGAAATAAGGAAAGACCATGTAACTAAAAGAGCATGAATCATCTTTTAGTTATATGGTCTTTGCTATTACTTATATGGCAATGTATGTGACTCATTCTCATTTTATTTTTACAGTTGTATATGACCACTGAGGAAGACACATATGTCGAAATGCGTTTGGTCAACATTTACTATTTTGTAATGGGCATACTGTATTATCCCTTTTAATTTGTTAGTCATTGTGCACTCTCTAACCTGTTGTACACCCTTTAATCTCATCCTGTGAGGCACAAATGAACTGATATTTCTTGTACTGTATATGTTCCCATGGGATTTGCAGTTTTCTGGCCCAGTACTGATTATTCATTTTATGTTTATGTCTGTTAGGGCGTGGCCCACAGGCTTGAATTACCTTTTATAGATCACATGCTTTGCATTTTAATAATTTTTTTTAAATACATTCATTGCATTTGAGTGCAATACACTGTTTAAATAAAATTGCTGAGTGTCCATTTCCCTAAACTTTTCACGGGCTTTAAATTTCGACAGCAGGAGCTTGTACTGAATGCGGAAAGGGAGGGGGAGCCAGTGAAGGGATACCAGCACAGGAGAGATGTGGTCAGAGTGTCTCCTCTGAATGAATGCCTGGAAGAGGTAATGGGCTGGATGAAGAAAAACAAATTGAAACAAGACAGAGGGGTTTACTATTAAGAGTTCTAACCTGAGGTGTTTCCACCAATTCTGGATGGGAATTAGGAATGTAAAGAATATTCTCCAAAATTCGAAAATTAGTAGAAATATGTCTAATTCAAAAATTTCGAAAGCATTTTATAGAGAAGAAATTCTAATCACTTCTCGATCATGAGTAAGAATTTTGATTTTTAATCATTTCCAAATGAAGGGAAGAGACAAAACTTTCAGCTGACAATTGGATGGCCAGGATTTGGGTATTTTGCGTAAGAAAAGCTACCATTCATCCTGGGTTTTACCAGAGGCTATTTCGTTTGTTAGGGTGATTCCCCCCCTAACTTTGCTCACTCACAGCTTTGCTTTGAAAAA
>NW_024802935.1:6973479-6975326 GCF_019175285.1 Sceloporus undulatus | reverse complement strand
CCCCCCCTAACTTTGCTCACTCACAGCTTTGCTTTGAAAAACAAAAGAGAACAAAAGGGGAGGCCTTCTGCCCTTTATGCCATGCTCTGCCATTCAAATTAGCATTGGATCATCTCATCCAACCTCATTTTTGGATACATCACATTCTCTTATTCATGGATATTTTGAACTCTCCTTGCCATATATATATATATATATATATATATTGCAAAATAAAAGTCGGTTTGCCTTAGCATCACCTTGAGAGAGCTGGAGAGAGAGGCTTGTCATGCCCTGCCTCTGAGGCTGAGAGAATGTGCACTCTCCTTGCCAATTATTATTATTATTATTATTATTGCATGACCTTAGCATCACCATGGGAGAGGTGCAGAGAGAGAGGGCAGGGAAATGTCTAAAAATTTGTAAGCTGCTCTGATAGCCTTTTGGCTGAAGAGCTGGGCAATCATAATAATAATAATAATAATAATAATAATAATAATAATAATAATTAGAGTGCTAATCCCAGCTCAGCCATGTAAATCCAGAGGTGACCCTGGGTAAGTCATATTGTCTCAGCCTCAGGGACATTCTTAACCATCCTTGCCCAAAAGAAAACTAATCACAGAATGAATGAATGAATAAATAAATAAATAAATAAATTGTAACTTTATTATTTAAAGAGGCTTTCTTGAAATGAAACAAAACCAAAGGGCAGAACCATAAGCATTTACATGGCTGAACTGGGATCAGGACTCTAGCCTTTCAGTTCACCATAGAAATTGACTGGCTGACCTTGGACAAGTCACATGCTCTCAGCTTCAACTCCAACTCCTAGGTATTCCTTCATGGTAGAAGAGGGGTGGTGGTTGGATGACCTCTTGGAATCCCTTTGGATGCTAGGTTTTATCCATCATGGCAGAATTCCTGCCACTGCACCCCACCCTGCCCCTTCTTCTCTTTTGTGAGGGTCACACTCTCTCAGCCTCAGAGGCAGGGAATGACCAACTCTCTCTCTCTGCACCTCTCCCATGGTGATGGTAAGGTCATGCAATGATAATAATAATAATAATAATAATAATAATAATAATAATAATAATAATATTTGGCAAGGAAAGTGCAGAATATCCATGAATGAGAGAGTGTGACTTACCCAATGTCATCCTGTGGAGTTAGATGGCTGAGCTGGGATTACACTCTAGCCTCCCAGTTCACCATAGAAATTCACTGGCTGACCTTGGTCAACTCACAGGCTCTCCAACTCCAACTCCTAGGTATTCCTTCATGGTAGAAGTTGGATGACCCCTGGCAATCCCTTTGAATGCTAAGTTTTATCCATGGCAGAATTCCTGCCATTGCACCCCACTCTGGTCCTTTTTGAAGATTCCTGCTTGGCAGAAGAACATTGCCATTTGACACACCACCCTCCCCTTCTCATCTGTGAGGATCACACTGTCTCAGCGTCAGGGGCAGCCCATGGCAAAACTCCTCTTTATGCCAAGAAAACCCTTGGTTTGTCCCATCTTCCAGTGCCATCCTGAAGTTGAACAGGGCTCAGACCTCTAGGATCCCATGTATTCCTATGTATTACTTCATAGCAGAAGGGGGTTGGACTGGATGGTCCTTGAGGGTCCCCTCAACTCTAGCATTTCTTGTCGGGGCTTCAATCACAGTTTATTTGTTGAGACTGGGCTCCCCCCCCCCCTTTTGTGTGTGTGCCTTCAGGTTTTTTTAAGCATAGGAATGTTCTTTAAACATCTGGCAAACTTCCTTTTGACATGGTAATTGAGTTTGAAATGCAAAGTAATTAGCCTAATTATTCGACTTGTCTTTTATTGTCATTCGAGAAATCTGTGAAAAATATTTCGCTA